>NC_041386.1:193097966-193162837 GCF_002162155.2 Triticum dicoccoides
CTACAGGGATGGCCAGGGCAGCGGAGGACCGTTGGTGGGGAGTGTTTTTGAGGAGGACGGGTGGGGCGGCGCACCGCCGGCCACGGGCGGCGGGGGGCGGCTGTTTAGCCAGTGGTGGCTGGCGGCTCAGAGGGGTGGAGGTTGAAGGTGAACTGTAGGACCTTGATTTCCTATCCAACGGCTGCAAAATCAACTGACTAGAGATGAAGAAGTTAGTTGACTGACTTGTAGCCTCACCTCTAGTGCGTTCAATTTTGACAGTAAAATTCAGTTTCGACAGCAAAATTCAGTTTCGACAGTTAAATTCAGTTTCGTAAGTTAAGTTCAGAGATGAGCGGCTGATGTATACATCTAGCACTTTGTGGTTATGTATTTTATGTCACATATTGGAGATGCTATTAGAATTCCACTCAGGTTAACGTTGTCTCTCTTGTCCTGCTTCAGCCTCGGCGTCGTACAACTTACGACAGCTGCTCCAACGATGAAACCCTCCATCATAGCAGAGCATTACCTCGGGCTCCATCTCCAGACGCCTAAGATCTTATTCCCCTCCTCCGATAGCCAAGTCAGCCGGAGCATCCTCACCGGCCAACCCAATCACGCTGAGATCGACATGGCTTCGCCAAAGAGGTTGTACACTTCTTGTGGTTTGACTTAATCTCAACATGCTTCTTTGCATCCTGTGATCTTCCAATTCTTGTGAACCAAACACCCAAACTGGCAGAAATCCTATGTTTTTAAATTCTCTGTTTTGCACATGCATTCCTATCATATTCCTGTCTATTTCGTATCCCTGCATTGTTAGAATCCTCAAATTCAAACAAGCCCTTACACAATTACTTCTGTTACAGATATGTGTCAAATAAAACCTTGTGTGGTTTGTCCTGCTCCTGCGGTGCTTTGTTCCACCCCAGCTCAACTTCTCCAATGACAGAAGGATTCACCACAGCAGGGATCTGCTCTCCAGACTGTCTTTCGCCGCCTCAGATCTCCTTCCCCGCCACCGGCAGCCACGACAACTGCATTACCATCATCAACTGAGCAGATGACCTTGAGGACTACACGGGTCTGCAAGAGAGGTCGCACTCTTCCGTTTCTGCTTACGTTATGTATCGCTTAATATGATGACATGCTACTTTATCGTCGTGTTCACCTATTAGACTCTGACTCAGGTCCAAACTTATGCAGAAACTTGAGTTTTTAAATGGTTGTGGGGTACATATTGGGGTAGCAATCAGTACTATCTGTCTACTATCTGGTTAATCTCGGGCGTCTACTATGAGTTTCATGTTGGGTGCAAACAAACATTAAAGGAGCCATTATCTGTATTTTTAACTAAAGCTATTATCTGCCTGCTATCATTTGTTTTGGGTCTATCCACAGTTTGCTACCATCACTCTGGATTTGTGCATGCACTCCTTACATAATCTCACTATGTTTTATTCCTATGCATGTCATTTATTGTACACAATGGGACTGAACATGTAGAGCAAAAGAGACGAGCCTTGCGTGGCAATAGAATTTCATGCAGACGTCGCTCTATGGTGGGTGCAAAGGCAGCCCCCCTCCACCCATTTCGGATCATAATCAAGAGGAAGATAACTGTTCTGAGGGGGATTCAGAAGCAAAAGACCACTCCTATTTACCCCATGAGGTCTTCGCTCTAACTTGGCATGCTGATGTTGGTAATATCATGCATATGGTGCCTTGCACTGCTTACTGTATACATCAAAGATGGCATCTGCTTAGTTTAGACATGCTTTATGTCAATGCCATCTGTTTAGTTTCTTTATCGTATATGTGAATCATGCAATGCCATCTTGTTTAGCCAGGCATCATATATGTGAATTTTACAATGCCACCCTGGTTAGCCAGTCATCTTATATGTGAATTATATCATGGCATCATTTTTTATTATGTGTTAAATTTGTCAACAATTTTAGTACATTCAATTACTCTTCCTGTGCATCAGCCATTCGGCACGGTCATGGAAAATCTGGAGTGGAAACAAGGTCTTCAGAGCAGACAATGCTATCTGATGAATTGCATGTCTTGCTGGTTGTAGATAGCTCCTCAAAGGAGGATTCAGAGACAGATGACCAGTCCTATTTCCCCCTCCCCCCCCGAGGTGCATGCTCTAACTTGGCATGGTTATGATGCTCATATCGTGTGTATGGTATCTTGCATTGCTATGTCATTTGCTTAGTTTAGACATGCTTTGTGTGAATGCCACCTTTTTAGTGTCTAATTACCATATATGTGAATTATGCAATGCCATCTTGTTGCAATACATTATATATGTGAATTATGCAATGCTATCTTGTTACAAGGCATTATATATGTGAATTATACAATGCCATGTTGTTTAGCCAAGCGTCGTATGTGTGAATTATATCATGCCGTCCTTTTTTGTATTTATCATTGCTTTTGCCGACAATGTTTGTATATTCAACTGCTCTTCCTGTGCATCAGCCATTTGAATTGGTGATGGAGAAATCTGGAGTGAAAACAAGGTCTTCAGAGCAGACAATGCTACCTGGTGAAGCAGATATCTTGCTGGTTATAGATAGCTCTTCAAAGGAGGATTCAGAGGCGGATGACCAGTCCTATTATCCCCCTGAGGTGTATGCTCAAACTTGGCAGGGCTATATTACTCATATCATGCATATGTTGTATTGCAATGCTTAGTTTTTACATCATATACACGATATTGAATGGCATCTGCTTAGTTGACGCATCATATATGTGATTGCCCTCTGCTCACTTCCTTAGTATATAAATCATATATTTGAATTATATCATGCCATGATGTTTACATAGATAGCATGTATCTGAAATATGGCATGCCAACCCATTTTCTAAAGACATAATATAGTTATATCATCTCATCTCGTTCACATAGTCATCATATTTTGAATTATGTTATTCTATCCGTGAATTATATCATGCCATCATGTTTCCATCGATGGCATGTTTGTGATTTATGGCATGCCAACCACTTTAATAGACACATCGTAAAGTTATATCATGTCATCATATTTACATAGCATCATATTTTGAAGTATGTCATTATATCCTATTTAGTTAGCCATCATACATGTGAAATTGTGTCATGCTATCCTGTTTAATTAGCCATCATATATGTGAAATTATGTCCTGCTATTCTGTTTGGTTAGACAACATAAATGTGAATTTTTCATGCCCTGTTTTCTTCCCTACTATCCATTGCACCTGTCTATCTTACAATGTCTGTACATTCAATTACTTTTCTTGTTTATTAGCCATTTCAATTGGAGGGGGTGATGGCAGTATCTATGGGAGTAAAAACACGGTCTTCAGAAAAGATCGTGCTACCTGTCGATGGAGATAGAACCACGGTTGTACTTGCCCAAGAACCGGCCCCACCACACATAACCCAGACTCACACAGATTATACCCCTACCCAGTTGGAGAGAGAACCAGCTACACCCCATACAACCCCAACCCCAGCAGATAGTAACCCAGTTCCCATTGACACAGCACCATCTCCACCACAGAGCACCCAAACACGAGTAGTTAGTAAGGCAACTGCAGTGCCCAAAGCACGAGGACAACCACTCCGAACCCCAAGTCAACGCTTAAAGCAGAAGAAGAATTGTTCTCAGGTCAGGTTCCGTAGCTATGGTTCATACTACTTTACTCTTGCATCACTGTATTTACTCAGACCAATTAATTTCAAATTTGAAGGATGCAATTGAAACTCCAATGGCGCAACAGGTATGTTTTAAACCTGTTTCTTTAACGTGTTTGCTGTTGTAAATTGCTCTATGTTGATTTCAGTTTCAATTGAATAAACAATTATATTCTCATGCCATGCACATTACAAGTGTTATTATTGCTGTGTAGTTTCCCACACTTATATTCTGTCTAAGCTGCTTTGTCTTAAATAGATATGATTCGAACTGTATCTATCTTGATTTGGTAACATAATCTAGAATGATATAGACCATACAGTGACCATACTACATAGATATATGTTTGTTTCATGTTGTTATCCTCTCCACCTTACTACTAAACTGGTTTACCAAAACAAGTTTCATATACTACATTGTAAACATGTGATGTGTTTGTTTGTTTCTCTTTTAGAATGCGGATAAAATATTGGAGAAGAGTACCCCGTTATTTAATGGCACAGGAAGTAATGCAGATAAGGTTCAAGATAGTGAGACATCCCTGTTGGTCTCCAAGAAAGCTGATAAAAACTATATAGAAGGCACTGAGACAACCCCAAAGTCCTGTCTTGATGTAGTGTTCGAGTTATTGGCTACTACTTCTAGCACCAGCTCTTCGAACTCGCTGCCTGAATCAGTTCGGCTTCTTGAGTCTCAACTTCAAGTTGAAAGACATCGATCAGATGTTATGCGACAGGAAGCCGAAGGACTGAGGATCTCCCTGCAGAATTCAGATGCATACTTTCTGGTGCAACAGCAAGTGCTGGAGGATTTAAGCGACAAACAAGAGAAAGTTAATCGGCTTGCTAAGCAGCTTGCCAGTTTATTGTTTATTGAGCTCTTCTGAAGTGGTTTCAGTTCTGGACTTGTTTTGCTACGGCGTTTATATGCTGCTTTGTTCCCTATATTTGCACTGGTGGCGAACTTTGATGCCCAGTGGACGTAATATGTGTAATAGCCGTGATAGCCTAGCGCAAGTTGCTTGCCTATTTATTTCCTTATTGTCTTGTTTATTTGTTTTCTTGTAGTCAGTGCAGTTCTTTTTCCACAGTTTGCTAGTGGCCCGCAATAGCCTATTTTTTAAAACTAGGCCACATTAACCATGGGCTACATATTTACTGTAGTTATCATGGGCCTCCTACGGACCGTAGAAACAACGGGCCTTCTTAGGGCCGTAGAAACAATGGGCCTTCTATGGGGGATAGAAACAATGGGCCTTATATGGGCCGTAGACACAATGGGCCTTCTACGGGCCGTATCATCAATGGGCCTTCTACGGGTTGTATGATTGGTTGGCCAAACATGGGCCAATAACAGACCACATTATGGCCGCAAATGGGCTAGAGTTGAAATTGTCCGTTCATGGGCCGACCATAACGGGCCGTCGTTAATCGGTCGTATTTGATGACGCTATGAAAATGGCCCGACGTATTAACGGGCCACAAGCGGGCCAACTGTAACCACGGGCTGAATTTGGCCCACAAACAGAAAATGACAGTAACGGGCCGAAAGTAAAAGAATGCTAGAAATGAGCCCAAGAATAAATGGTCCCTGAGAAGGCCGAAAGATAACATGGGCTGAAACGGCCCAACGGTATAATGGGCCGTTAATGGGTATAAAGTGATACACTGTTCATTACGGGCCAGTTTTACCATGGGACGTTAATGGGCCGAGGGTTACTAAGGGCCTCATATGGGCCGAAAGACATCATGGGCCATACATGGGCCGGAAGTTAAAACGGGCTGGAAATATATTGGACGGCCCAGATGAAGCTACTGGGCCTAATTCGGATAGGCCATAAACGGGCCCTGGGTAGCGTGCTATAAATGGGCTATATGGGAACAGACCATTAACAGGCTTGCCGTGGGTCGGCCCGCCACCTTTTGACCATGTCAAACGGGTCGGCCTTTTCACAGGAATGGGCCTCTGTTGGGCCGTGCCACGTGTCGACGTATCATAGGCGCTTTGGGTCCAATGAGTGGATGACATCTGTCCCAGCGGCGAGCCAACACGTGTTCCCTCCAGCCAATGATGATTATACACGTGGAAAATCCCCATTGGTCGGGGCTATTAATGGGTTATCGGATCCAAAACCGGACCCGATAGCTTAATGGCATTCCGTTACGGTGGATGCCATGTGTCGGTCACCCTTGACGAAAGCACTTCTGTGACGCGCAATTTATCGTCATGGAAGTGGACACTTCCGTGATGATAATTTTGGTAATGTCATGGAACACTACTACGACAGCATAGGTATGACTATCTTGATTCTGTCATAAATTTCTCATGGATGTACATGCATGACAGAAAATGTGACCTACTGTGACAAACACGTATCATCGCAGAAGTGTATTTTTTTGTAGTGACGGCCACCTCCTGCCTTCGGGCCATGGCGGCAGAGCGGGAGATGGCCCTAGCTTTCGACGGTGGTGTGGCGGCAACGCGGCCGTCAACAGCTGCCGACGGGCAGCAGCGACGGAGCATGTGGTGGGTGTTCCACGCATACCCAACAGGGATGCCACGCACACTACAGGACTGCGCCGCCGCCGCAGTGTAGCCTCCCAGCTGGAGCTGTCCTCTGATGACAGCGGAGTGGATGAGCGACAACGACGGACCGATGCCATTGGCGATTGTGGGAGAAGCACACGAGATAAGCTATAGGGAGCGAGGGGGAAATGCGACACAGGACTCGCTGGCCGTGAGGGTTTTTATAGCAGGCCGGTAAGCATTGGGATTTTGGATAATTCCACCGAGTCGGGCGGGAAGCTTGCGCGGGAGCCTGCGAGGTTGCGCGGGAACGGGCTCACCGATGATTCATTGGTGCCACCGTTTGGCCAAAAGAACGTCCCCGCGCACTGCACAAGCTTGCGATGTAAGCCATCTGCGGCAGCGGGGTGATAAGACATGCGAGAGGAGGATGAAAGGACACATACACATACGGTTAATACAAAAAAATGTTTGCGATTTAATTACCTACTATTCCCCCGTTCTGGTTTATAAGTAGGATTTAACTAATAAAATACGAATGCTTGTCGCCAAAGATTATATCGTTGGAGTCGTATTTGAACATAGTTTCCAGCTATACAATTTTTGTAACATGCATTAACACTTTTTTGGCTAAATTTAAGGTTAAATACCAACAAGCGTTTGCCCGCAACACACACGGATTATTCCATCACAAATAGCTCGGATGGATCAACTGTATGCCACGTATCGCACACGCAACTCTAGTCTGATTTGTGTTTGATGTCTCCAACATCGCTTGCACAATTGGTCTTATTTACCACATATCACTGTGCCGGCCTCTGCTCGCGTCCCTCGGCAAGCTCTGCTCGCCGTTAGGCGCCGCAGCACGCTGTGCTCGCCCTTAGGCGCCGCGGCGCGCTCGGCTTGTGGACAACTTTTCCTTGCGCGTTCAACTGCTATATGCATCTATATATATATGGTTTCTCACCGTTGAGGCAACCGTGGAGCGCTCTGCTCGTGTCCCTCCGCGCGTGCTCTGCCAGCGGTTGGGCATGCACACGATCACGTCGGGGGGGCCATATGCATGCGGTTGCGCCGCACGTGTTGCCACGCGATGCAGTTATGAGTGGCACGATGGAGCTACGCGCTGCAAATTAGAACTGCCATCAGGGCCTGCCGATATTCCTAGCCGTCCGGCTTCCCCTTTAATTCCTGCGGCCATTATAACCTTAGTCTCTTCAACCTTTCGATCGCGCCGCACAACACCACAAGCACACCCACGACGACACATAGAGAGGGGATGTCCAGCGGCGCTCCAATGGAGTTCGGCGAGCATAGAGTGGAGACCCACGCGAGGGAGACAGATCTCGCGATGGTGTACATCATCGTCCCGGACGTGGTGGACGACTACATCAACAGCGTTCATCAGTTTCTTGCTGGAGACAAGTACAAGGTGGTTGGCATCGACCTCCAGTACACTGCCGGTCGTCCCAGCATAGATCAGAAGGTTGTCGTCGCCCTGTTGTGCATGCGCCATCATGTCCTCATCTACCACTACTACATGGCCATAGAGCCTTGCGAACATTTCAACAGGTTTGTCAATAGCACCGACAACAAGTTTGCCAGGGTGGAAACCACCGATGATGTAAAAGCACTCAGTGTTATAGGTTTGGCCTGCAAGAACCTTGTGAAAATCTGTGACCACTATAGGATCTGGGGCAGCACGAAGAAGGACTCCATGGTCGAACTCGCCTCGGCCATCATCGACCCCTACTATGAAAAGATGAAGCAGGATGCCCAGAGAACAAGTCCCCTATCCTGGCATAGGGCCTGGATGTGGCAACTGGATGAACCTCGCCTCAGGTTCGCGACCAAGATCGTGTACACATGCTACGAGATGCACAGGCGGATCGTTGACATGAGGAAGTGCCTCATTACCCAAATCGACGAGCCCAGATCGAGCCACAAGCAGAGCAAGCGTCACAAGAAGTAGATGATGATTAGATGATCATTTATGCTAGTTAATCATGCATGCAATATATAGAAATGTGGCATTCACTTTATTGGTGTGTGGAAATGTCATGTGTGTAGTAGCCACCTATGTAATTATGCATGTAATAGTTTACTTTGGTGTGTGCAAATGCCATGGTTGTAGTAGCCACCTATGTAAGTAGATGTTTAATTTAGTGATGCAAGCATGTCCTTATAAGTGTGTGTGTATGTGTGTGTGTGTGTGTGTATGTATGTTGTTGTTCTGTATGCAATCCCATCACACAACACACACACACACACATCTTATTAGCAGCAACCGTCTGTGTTATTATCGGTCTTCACACACATTTTTGATTACAGACCTGTTTGCCGCGTATCACACTCATCTTGTTAAGTTGAACCGTTTATGTTCTCATGTCTCAACGCAAACAATTCATCCGAGTGAACCGCATGCCATATATCGCACACACCTTCTTCTGGCTGACCGTTTCTTTTGTGTTTCCTAATCACAAACAGTTCATCCGAGTGAACCGTATGCTGTATATCGCACACACCTCCATCTGGCTACCTATTTCTTTTGTTCCTCCTCATCGCAAACAGTTAATTGAACTGAACCGTACGCCCTACATCGCACACGCAACTAAAATTTAAACTGTGTTTGATGGCTCCGCCATCGCAAACGTTTTGCACCTTTTTTGACGGGTTTTTTACACCACCGTTTGCGATTATGGCATCGCACACAGTTTCTCTGAAGGGTCTTTGATCGTAGTGTCGCGTTAGCAGCATCCTGCATTAGTGTATAGACGATTTGTTGCATGAAAAGCTGTCTCAACCGCATCCGCCCAAAAGTGTTTTGGCAGCTTGTACTCATCAAGCATCGTTCTCACCATCTCAATAAGAGTCCGGTTCTTCCTCTCAACAACTCCATTTTGTTGAGGCATGTACGTAGCCCAGAACTCGTGTGAAATCCCTTCTTCATCAAGAAATGTATCCACATTTGTGTTCTTGAACTCCGTTTCGTTGTCGCTGCGAACCTTCTTGATCTTCACTTCAAATTGATTTTGGGCCTTCCTAGCGAAGCTCTTGAAGATCTTTTGGACCTGCGATTTATCATCAAGAAAGAACACCAACGTAAATCTTGAAAAATCATCGACTATGACTAAACCAAACGAGTTTCCACCGACACTTTTATAGACGTTTGGACCAAAGAGATCCATATGAAGTAGCTCGAGCTATCTCCTCGTGGTCATGATGTTCTTCACGGGGTGGCTTCCTCCAACCTGTTTTCCTGCTTGACAAGCACTGCACAATCTATCATTGTCAAATATAACATCTTTTACTCCAAGGATATGATCACCTTTAATAAGCTTATCAAGATTTCGCATGCCCACATGACCTAACCTTCTATGGCCAAAACCAACCTTAGAAGATTTAGCAATTAAGCAAGTTCTGGGTTGAGCCTTTTTAGTGAAATCAACAACGTATAGATCACCTCTATGTATATCGGTAAGGACCATTTTATGATTATCTTGTCACACCCTAGCTAGTCATGCATTAGAGTGTTGCATCATGTTTATTCTTTCACCAGAAACCTGAAATGGGGATGACAGAACCCCCAGTCCCCTCTGAAACCAATTAGGGTTTACTAAAAACTTTTTCAATGAACCTGAAATGCCCTTCTAAAATGCCCATCATTTTTGTCTTGGTTCAGAACCTCTGCCAAAAGTGGTGCACATTTTCCTAGGCCATCTTAGGGTTTTTGAATTAAATCATAAATATTTGAATTTGGGCATTTAACATTATATAAAATATTTAAATGCTCAAATAACTCCAAACTAAAATGTTTCATGTTGGAAATAATCCAACTATGGACCAGGAGTAGTTTGGTGATTTTAGGAGTAGCCTGAGTATTTTATTTAATTCAACAAAGTTGCAGAAGTATTTAAAAAACAGAAAACAGAAAAAAAATGGAAAAGGCTTACCTGGCGCCCAGCACCCGGCCCACCTGCCGGCCCAGCCCAGCACCGCGCCAGCGAGCTGCTTGCCGGCCAGGCAGGCAGGCAGGTGCTCGACGGCGAGCACCGCATGGGTGCCACGCACCTGCTCGCCGCCTCGCCGCCTCCCTCGCCCGGCTAACGCCGTGAATCGGCCTCTCTCTCTCTCCCGAACCTCCCAGACACCCCCTCTCCTCTCCAGCTCCTCTCCCTCGCTCTCCCACGCCATGGCCGACACCATCGCCGCCACCCCCTCGCCGTAGCCACGCCCTCCGTCAACCCCACGCCGTGCCACCGTGTCCAGGAGCTCCGCCGCGGTCCACTTCATCGAGCTAGTCGAGCCCCGTGTGCTCGTGCGGCCCGAGACCACCGCACCGACCTCGCCTGAGCTTGCCGTCGCCGGAGATCCCCTTCAACGCCGTCGCCGCCTCAGCTCGTCCCCGACCCCGTCGATGGCCTCTACGGGAGCGCTGTGAGCCTAGCTACCCCTCCGACCCTCCCTCTCTCATTCCCGAGCCGTGTAGCCACCGCACGAAGATCACACGCACGCACCACCGCGGATCTCGTCGCCGACATGCTCCCGGCCATCCTCCGGCCAACCCGCGGTGCCCAACGCACTCACCACGCTGCGTTGGGCCCAACCGTGCACTCCCCGCACCTCCCCGCACACCCTAGGCCGAGTTCGCTTTCACCCGAACTCCGGTGGCCGCCAAAGTCGTCGCCGGTGCCAACTCCGGCCACCCCGACCCCAACGGACTCCACCAAGAGCTGCGGCTCGTCCTCAGCTCCACTCCGGTGGTCTCCGTGATCCATTTGGTGGCCGAAACGGCCAATACCACTCCCGCCGCCGCGTCGGGCTCGCCGGCGGCTAAACGCCGGCGCCACTGGCATTGACTTTGACCACGGCTGGGCCCTGGTTGACTCCCCTGAGTCAATGACAGGTGGGGCCCAGCCCTGTTAACTAATTAGGATTAGTTTAAATTAATTTTAGTTTAATTAATCACACTGACACGCGGGACCCACTGTCAGGTTTGACCCGGACGTGTTCCATTGACCTGCTGACGTCACACTGACGTCAGGCTGACGCAATAATTGATTTTCTGGAATTATTCTAATATAGGAAATTCCAGAATATAAATTAAACTTCAAAAATTCATAACTTTTATTCTATAACTCCAAATCAGACAAATTATATATGAATAATGATCAGAAAAATCCAATCTATCCATCTGTACTATTTTCATGCATGATTAAACAAGTTAACCTAACGTTTAGTGCAGAACAAGGAAAAGCACTTTAAAAGGCCATGTTTGAGTTTGAAATTTGAATCTTTGATTCAAATTGGTTCAAACCCTTCTGGTTTTAGCTGCATTAGCCCAACACACTCATATTGCCATGTTTCATGCATGCATCATATTGTTGCACATTGTTTGGTGATGGTTGTGTATCGGTGTCCTTTGCGACAGGTTCTGCCTCCGAGGAGTATCGTGATTACCCTAACGAAGAACCGTATCAGTGCATCGAACCATCAGGCAAGCAACCAACCATTTGATCATATCGATACAATCCCATGTTCTCGCTCCTGCTCTCTTTTACTGCATTAAGACAACGCGTTTCAGACTGCTGTGTGCTACGGTAGTTGAACCCACTTCCTCTGCATGACCTGTCATTGCCACAGTAACTAGATGAAACCCACTAGCATGTGTAGGAGTTGATTGAGCCATATGTATGTGTTGTTCCTACCTTGCTATGCCTGCTATGCTTAGAGTCGTGTCAGGTCTGGTTCGTCTGGGTGATGGACTAGAGTGAAATGATTATGTCGGTAATGAAAGTGGTGTGGTGAACATGATTTGGTAAAGGTATCGATGAGAGGCCATGTAGGAGTACATGGTGCGTTGTTTCATTGAAGCCGACCTTAAGCACTGAGATCTGTATGTGTGATTTACGATTCAGCTACTACCATGCATTGGGCCCGAAACCAATGGACCCTCTCGACTTCTTAGTCACCCTGGTTCTCTGTCCAGGAGTTGCAAGTAGTTTCTGGTGTTTGTAGTATACTGGAGGCCGTGGACAGCGCTGACCGTAGGGGTGGGCTGTGATGCGGTAGGTACGTGGCACGGTGTACCGAATACCCGTTAGGTATCTCGGGAACCCTGTTCACATCGTTTGGGGCTGTGAGCGATACCTCGGCCGGATCTCCTCATGGATGGAACCCGAATAGGCGATAAACCTGGACTAGAGACTTAGGTGATTAGGTAGGTCGTGGCCGACACCCACGTTGGGCTTCCGCTTGAAGGTTGCCGAGTACATGTCGTGTAAACAACGGTAAGTGGTGAGAGCGTGTATGAAGAAGTACACCCCTGCAGGGTTATCATGATCTATTCGAATAGCCGCGTCCGCGGTAAAGGACTACTTGGTTGCCTATACAGTTCATAGACAAGTAAATGGAAACTACTAAAAGCCTCAAGATAAGTGTGAGTAGCGAGGATGGCTCTTCCGTAGGAAGACGGAGGCGGATCCTCGGTAGTGTATTGAATTGGTGACTAGTGGACTCGTGTACGCAAAACCATTTCAAGTTGGAGTCTCGTAGGTTAGCCTAGCCAAGAGTCAAAGCTGGCTTGCTGCAATAACTCCACCAACCCTTCTTGATAATAAGCATGTATGTAGGATCTGATGTAAGTCTTGCTGGGTACCTTTGTACTCATGTTGCTATAATTTACATTTTTACAGAAGACACTGCAACCCCTTCTGATGGGTTCTACGTAGACGTTGACATCAATGAGTAGGCTATGGCCCAGGTGGTGATCCTGAGCTTGTGAAGGACCACGTAATATAGCTAGGCTTTCCAAGCCTCTTTTATTTTACTAGTTGTCTGTACTCAGACAAGTTACTTCCGCTACTGGTTTGTATGACTGTATGACTTGAATGCTGGGTTGTGTGACCCGTACCTTTGTGTATGTTATGTATGGCTCTCTGAGCCTTAAATAAAGTACTTGTGTCGTAGAGTCATGTTGTGATGCTTCGTTGTATTTGCACATATCGAGCATATTGTGTGTATGATTGAAATGCTTGGTATGTGTGGGATCTGACTATCTAGTTGTTTATCTTTAGTAGCCTCTCTTACCGGGAAATGTCTCCTAGTGTTACCGCTGAGCCATGGTAGCTTGCTACTGCTCTGGAACACTTAGGCTGGCCGGCATGTGTCCTTCCTCGTTCCGGTGTCTGTCCCTTCGGGGAAATGTCACGCATTGAGTACCGGAGTCCTGTTAGCCCGCTACAGCCCGGTTTACCGGAGTCCTGCTAGCCCAGTGCTACAGCCCGGACCCACTTGCTGTTGACCGACACGTTCGAGGCTGGGTCATGAATGCCTGTCCCTGTAAGTCTGTGCCACTTTGGGTTTACGACTAGTCATGTCAGCCCGGGCTCCTTATCATATGGATGCTAGCGGCACTATCATATACGTGAGCCAAAAGGCGCAAACGGTCCCGGGCAAAGGTAAGGCGACACCCATGGGGATACCGTGCGTGAGGCCGCAAAGTGATATGAGGTGCTACAGGCTAGATCGATGTGACATCGAGTCGGGGTCCTGACAGCGTTGGCATCAGAGCCGGACTGCCTGTAGGTTCTCCAAGCCAAACTGGTCGATGTTGAGTCTAGAAATTCTTTAGTGATATGTAGGGGAATTGTTTGTGGGTTGGAACGTAAGGCTCTTTTTACTTCTTTATCTTACGACATTCTGATCTGAGTCAGTCTATTCTTCCACCGGGGGTTAAGGAATTAGGATCCATTCTCTCTATCAGGATCACGCGTTACTAATCAGTAGTACCTTATAGGTTCGATGGTTACAAGTCTAGTTCAGTTCTACTACCACATTATGTTGCTAGGATGGACTCAGAACTTTGATATGATGATGCTGAGTGTGAATGAAATCCTTTGTCAAATGTCTCAAAATCCTTCTTGAGCATTTACAGTTGTTGTGCTGCCGAAATTTTGCTAGAAATTCTAATGCCTTTGCATTATGATTGTTCTTTCAGATGGCCACTCGCGACCTCAATCAAGTGGTTCGCCTGACTCGATGCCTAGATGTACCCGGTCATACCGCCATGTTGGTCAGGCTAATGACTGAGGCTGGATACCGCTGGTATCCTGAGTACACGGTCGAAGAGCAATTCCGAGACTTTAATCAAAGCCAGTATCTCTGCACTGTCAGGATATTTCCATCTTATCCTGGATCCACCGAGCCCCTTCACTGCTCCTATGGACTCGGGGTTACTATTGAGATGGCTGTGCAGGACGCCGCCTACTCTATGATGACCATTATGCGAGTCAGATCTGGTCTATTTCGGGACTCTGATTTCCGGTACATGCCAGGATCACTTCCGGGAGCACAAGGTATCTCCAAGCTATCTATGCTGACCCCACCCAGGAGGATTCACGGACCCGCACCACTGCTGAGATGCTCGAGGATAAGGACCGTGAAAATCGGGCCTTGAGGTTAGAGCTCTTCAATACCCGTGCTGACCACTGGGCCACATTGACTCGGTTTGCACCGGCGGTGCAAGCTGGATATTCGGATATGCGCGATCTCTATCCTGTGAGATCTACTCTGCCAGACGTGATGGGTTGGCGTGATGTAGGAGGCATCACCCCACCTCGTGGTCCCTGCAGGCCATCGTCTGTTGGTCCAAGACCTCATCCTAGCCCCTATGGTCCACAAGCTCCGCGAGATCGTCTGTTTCCGGATGATCATGTTGAGCTTCCGAGCTATGGAGGTGATTTCTACGAGGACTACTACGGATCGGTCTGAGTTAGTAGTAGTATCACTAGTTCGTGTTAGCTGTGTCGTCTATCGTCCTGCGTGACTCGTGGGATATGACCTAGTTTGTATCGCCTTCCGGAGGTGTAGAAAAATAATGTATAGGAGCTTGGAATGCCTCCGATGAGATGTAATCCTCTTTTCACTGTAATAGTACCTTGTTTGGTCTTGTACTAAACCCTGTATGGTGTGTATGACGATGGAATAAAGAAGCAGTTTCTGTATCTACCATGTCATACGGATGATCATCTTGCATTCCGAGTTATTCCTTACATTCTGTATCCTATGTCGGAATTTTATCATCCTGACTAAATCATTGTCTTGTTTACCTAGGATGGTCAACACGCGCACAAACCCTGCTCCCCAAGAGCAGGCCGAAGGCAGCGAAGTCAGGAATGCAAATCTGCCTCATCCTCCTTCCCTAGCCGAGGTTATGATGGAAGCCGAAAGAAACAAGCGGGCGACCAACCGTTTGTTGGAACGTATTGAACAGAACACGGCACACCATCAGAGGACTAACGTGGTGTCACTCAGTGATTTCATCAAGTTACATCCACCCACGTTCCACCACTCCGTCGAGCCTCTCGACGCTGATGATTGGCTTTGCAGTATCTCTCACAAACTGCGTTCCGCGCTGGTAGCGGAGGCTGACAAGGTCACCTTTGCTGCATATCATCTTGAAGGCCCCGCCAGTCTATGGTGGGAGAATTATGGAGCTATGCGCCCAGCGGGCCATGTCACTACTTGGGCGGAATTTAGCGAGGCTTTCCGTGAACATCACATTCCGGAGGGTCTCATGGACCATAAACGTGAGGAATTTTGCAGTTTCACCCAGGGCCGACTCTCTGTGGATGCCTACAGCAGGGAGTTCGGTAACCTCGCACGATATGCAACTGAGGAAGTTTCTACTGATGCCAAGAAGCAAGCAAGGTTCCGTAAGGGGCTTAGTCCTGAGCTTCGCCGCGACCTCCGTCTGCATGAGTGCACATCTTTTCAGAAGCTTGTTAACAAGGCCATCAGTGCTGAGACTGGTCAGACTGATTATGACGCAACACACAAGCATGGCCGTGACATGGGTTCCTCATCCGGTGCTGGTCCTCAGAAGCGCCGCGTATGGGTTCCCAACACCGCCCTGCCACCCAGGTTCACACCGAGGCCATCCTTCCAGGCGCCTCGCCCCGTTCAACAGTTTACACCAGCCAAGCCCTATGGGGGTCCAACCAATAATGCTCCTCCACGTACCAGTTCCGTGACTTGTTTCAAGTGTGGGGAATCTGGTCACTATATGCGTGAGTGTCTCCAGACCAACCCCAACCAATCTGCTAAAGCTGTTGGCCATGGCAAGCCGACAGGGAAAGTGTTCCACGCCAAGCCGGCCACCGCTACACGTGGCCATGTCAACTGTATCTCTGCCGAGGAAGCTCAAGAGGATCCCAACATCGTTCTTGGTACGCTTCTTGTTAATTGCCACCCGGCATCTGTTCTTTTCGATACAGGAGCCTCTCATTCTTTTATATCCGAAAATTATGCTCGTTTGCATAACATCACATTCTGTGACATGCCAACCTCTATGGTAATTCAAACTCCGGGATCCAAATGGCAAACTTCCAGAGTAAGCCATGGAAATGAAATCCAAGTCGACAGACTAGTTTTCCTCGCATCTTTGATAGCCCTCAAATTTTCAGATATTAATATCATTCTGGGTATGGACTGGATGTCAGTTCATCATGCCCAAATTGATTGCTTCACTAGGACTGTTCAACTTACCCATCCTTCGGGGAAGATAGTCAATGTCTTGACCCGAATAGCCAAGCGACAGTTATATTCTCTTAACGCCAGCCCTTTGCCAGACCTTGAGGACGTCCCGGTAGTCCGTGACTTTCTGGATGTCTTCCCAGAGGAATTGCCAGGTGTTCCACCCGACAGGGATGTTGAGTTCGTAATAGACCTCATTCCAGGAACCGTTCCGATTGCTAGAAGACCTTACAAGATGGCACCACTAGAACTAGCCGAGCTTAAGAAACAACTCGATGAGTCCTTGAAAAAGGGTTTCATCCGACCTAGTTCATCTCCGTGGGCTTGCCCCGTCCTCTTCGTCAAGGAAAAGGATGGTACGGACCGGATGGTTGTAGATTACCGACCTGTCAATTTGGTCACAATCAAGAACAAATATCCGCTCCCCAGGATCAACGACCTGTATGATCAGCTCGCTGGATCCTCAGTCTTCTCCAAGATGGATTTGAGGTTGGGCTACCATCAAATCAAAATCAGAAACGGGGACATTCCTAAAACGGCCTTTGTTACTCGTTATGGCCAATACGAGTACACCGTCATGTCCTTCGGCTTAACCAACGCTCCAGCCACCTTTTCTCGGTTAATGAACTCAATCTTCATGGAGTATTTGGATAAATTCGTCGTAGTTTATCTCGATGATATACTCATCTACTCCAAGAACGAGGAAGAACATGCCGAACATTTAAGGCTAGTGTTGAAGAAACTTCGAGAGCACCGCCTTTATGCCAAGTTTTCCAAATGTGAATTTTGGTTGTCAGAAGTGACCTATCTGGGTCATGTAATATCTGGTAAAGGTATTGCTGTTAACCCCGAGCGAGTTCAAGCCGTCCTTAATTGGACTCCACCTGAATCGGTTAAGCAAGTTCGGAGTTTTCTGGGCTTAGCGAGCTATTGCCGTCGCTTTGTCGAAAACTTCTCCAAAGTAGCTAAACCTCTAACCGAACTCCTCAAGAAAGATAAGAAATTCGAATGGACTCCACAATGTGAGCACAGCTTTCAGGAACTGAAAAGACGCCTGACTTCTGCTCCCGTGCTGGTACCGCCAGACTTCTCCAAGGATTTTGTTATCTACTGCGACGCCTCGCGACAAGGACTAGGTTGCATTCTCATGCAAGATCGACATGTAATTGCTTACGCTTCACGGCAATTGCACCCACATGAGGAGAATTATCCTACTCATGATCTAGAGCTTGCAGCTGTAGTCTATGCACTTAAAACCTAGCGACATTACCTCCTCGGTAATCGTTGCGAAATATTCACTGATCACCGAAGTCTGAAGTACATTTTTACCCAACCGGATTTGAATCTCAGGCAAAGACGTTGGGTCGAGTTGATCACAGATTTCGACTTAGGAATAACTTACACCCCAGGGAAAGCCAACGTCATGGCTGATGCGCTAAGTCGTAAATCTTATTGTAACAACCTAATGCTACAACAAAGTCAACCGCTTCTCCATGAGGAATTTCGGAAGCTTAACCTTCACATTGTTCCTCAAGGTTTTCTTTCCACCTTGGTGGCGAAACCTACCCTTATGGATCAGATCATCAAAGCACAGAAGGTAGATCCGGGAATTTCCCGCATCAAGAGAAACATCAAGAAAGGAGTTGCGAATTGTTTCTCCATCGATGATCAAGGGGTCGTATAATTCGGGAGTCGACTAGTGGTTCCCAAAGTGCGAAACCTGAGACGATTGATCCTTAAGGAGGCTCATGAATCTCCTCTCACCATTCATCCTGGTAGTACTAAGATGTATCAGGACCTACGCCAGAGGTTCTGGTGGACTAGGATGAAGAGAGAAATTGCTCAGTATATTGCTAATTGCGACGTCTGTCGTCGTGTAAAAGCAGAGCATCAACGACCTGCTGGCACCCTTTAACCCTTAGCTATTCCTGAATGGAAATGGGATAAAATTGGTATGGACTTCATTACCGGTTTTCCCAGGACCAAGAGAGGGAATAATGCTATCTTCGTCGTTGTCGATCGTCTTTCCAAAGTAGCCCATTTCCTACCTGTTCGTGAGAGTATAACCGCTAGTCAGCTGGCAGACTTATACATCTCCCGAATAGTGTCTCTCCATGGTGTTCCTTTGGAAATTAACTCGGATCGAGGAAGTCTTTTCACCTCTCGATTTTGGGAAAGTTTCCAAAACGCTATGGGAACCCGCCTTTCCTTTAGCACCGCTTTCCACCCTCAGTCGAGTGGTCAAGTGGAACGCGTCAACCAGATTCTAGAAGACATGCTTCGAGCCTCTGCTATCTCATTCGGAATGGGTTGGGAGAAGTGCCTTCCATTTGCCGAATTCGCTTACAACAACAGCTATCAATCTAGCTTGGGTAAAGCCCCTTTTGAAGTTCTCTATGGACGACGGTGTCGAACACCCCTTAACTGGTCAGAAACCGGGGAAAGACAATTCTTTGGCCCGGATATGATTCAGGAAGCAGAAGAGCAAGTTCGCATCGTTTGTGAAAAGTTGAAAACAGCCCAATCTCGTCAAAAGAGTCAATATGACCGAAAACATAAGGCTATGAATTTCGAGGTTGACGAGAAGGCTTATCTTCGGGTTACCCCTCTGAAGGGAACCCATCGTTTCGGTATCAAAGGCAAATTGGCTCCTCGTTACATTGGACCTTTTCGCATTCTCGCCAAACGAGGAGAAGTTGCCTACCAGTTGGAACTACCTCCGCACCTCTCCAGAGTCCACGATGTCTTCCATGTTTCTCAACTCAGGCGTTGCTTCTCGGATCCTATCCGTGGAGTGGACTACGAAACGCTTGATCTCCAAGATAATCTTACATATCGAGAGTACCCCATTCGTATCCTCGATCAGGCCGAGCGTACCACTCGACGTCATAATATCAAGTTTCTCAAAGTTCAATGGTCACACCATTCTGAGGATGAAGCAACCTGGGAAAGGGAGGATCGTCTTCGACTCGAGTATCCCGCCTTCTTCCCGGAGGAACCCAAATCTCGGGACGAGATTCTTTTGAGTGGGGGTGAGTTGTCACACCCTAGCTAGTCATGCATTAGAGTGTTGCATCATGTTTATTCTTTCACCAGAAACCTGAAATGGGGATGACAGAACCCCCAGTCCCCTCTGAAACCAATTAGGGTTTACTAAAAACTTTTTCAATGAACCTGAAATGCCCTTCTAAAATGCCCATCATTTTTGTCTTGGTTCAGAACCTCTGCCAAAAGTGGTGCACATTTTCCTAGGCCATCTTAGGGTTTTTGAATTAAATCATAAATATTTGAATTTGGGCATTTAACATTATATAAAATATTTAAATGCTCAAATAACTCCAAACTAAAATGTTTCATGTTGGAAATAATCCAACTATGGACCAGGAGTAGTTTGGTGATTTTAGGAGTAGCCTAAGTATTTTATTTAATTCAACAAAGTTGCAGAAGTATTTAAAAAACAGAAAACAGAAAAAAAAATGGAAAAGGCTTACCTGGCGCCCAGCACCCGGCCCACCTGCCGGCCCAGCCCAGCACCGCGCCAGCGAGCTGCTTGCCGGCCAGGCAGGCAGGCAGGTGCTCGACGGCGAGCACCGCATGGGTGCCACGCACCTGCTCGCCGCCTCGCCACTTCCCTCGCCCGGCTAACGCCGTGAATCGGCCTCTCTCTCTCTCTCCCGAACCTCCCAGACACCCCCTCTCCTCTCCAGCTCCTCTCCCTCGCTCTCCCACGCCATGGCCGACGCCATCGCCGCCACCCCCTCGCCGTAGCCACGCCCTCCGTCAACCCCACGCCGTGCCACCGTGTCCAGGAGCTCCGCCGCCGTCCACTTCATCGAGCTAGCCGAGCCCCGTGTGCTCGTGCGGCCCGAGACCACCGCACCGACCTCGCCCGAGCTCGCCGTCGCTGGAGATCCCCTTCAATGCCGTCGCCGCCTCAGCTCGTCCCCGACCCCGTCGGTGGCCTCTACGGGAGCGCTGTGAGCCTAGCTACCCCTCCGACCCTCCCTCTCTCATTCCCGAGCCGTGTAGCCACCGCACGAAGATCACACGCACGCACCGCCGCAGATCTCGTCGCCGACATGCTCCCGGCCATCCTCCGGCCAACCCGCGGTGCCCAACGCACTCACCACGCTGCGTTGGGCCCAACCGTGCACTTCCCGCACCTCCCCGCACACCGTAGGCCGAGTTCGCTTTCACCCCAACTCCGGTGGCCGCCAAAGTCGTCGCCGGTGCCAACTCCGGCCACCCCGACCCCAACGGACTCCACCAAGAGCTGCGGCTCGTCCTCAGCTCCACTCCGGTGGTCTCCGTGATCCATTTGGTGGCCGAAACGGCCAAAACCACTCCCGCCGCCGCGTCGGGCTCACCGGCGCCACTGGCATTGACTTCGACCACGGGTGGGCCCTGGTTGACTCCCCTGAGTCAATGACAGGTGGGGCCCAGCCCTGTTAACTAATTAGGATTAGTTTAAATTAATTTTAGTTTAATTAATCACACTGACACGCGGGACCCACTGTCAGGTTTGACCCGGACGTGTTCCGTTGACCTGCTGACGTCACACTGACGTCAGGCTGACGCAATAATTGATTTTCTGGAATTATTCTAATATAGGAAATTCCAGAATATAAATTAAACTTCAAAAATTCATAACTTTTATTCTGTAACTCCAAATCAGACAAATTGTATATGAAAAATGATCAGAAAAATCCAATCTATCCATCTCTACTATTTTCATGCATGATTAAACAAGTTAACCTAATGTTTAATGCAGAACAAGGAAAAGCACTTTAAAAGGCCATGTTTGAGTTTGAAATTTGAATCTTTGATTCAAATTGGTTCAAACCCTTCTGGTTTTAGCTGCATTAGCCCAACACACTCATATTGCCATGTTTCATGCATGCATCATATTGTTGCACATTGTTTGGTGATGGTTGTGTATCAGTGTCCTTTGCGACAGGTTCTGCCTCCGAGGAGTATCGTGATTACCCTAACGAAGAACCGTATCAGTGCATCGAACCATCAGGCAAGCAACCAACCATTTGATCATATCGATACAATCCCATGTTCTCGCTCCTGCTCTCTTTTACTGCATTAAGACAACGCGTTTCAAACTGCTGTGTGCTACGGTAGTTGAACCCACTTCCTCTGCATGACCTGTCATTGCCACAGTAACTAGATGAAACCCACTAGCATGTGTAGGAGTTGATTGAGCCATATGTATGTGTTGTTCCTACCTTGCTATGCCTGCTATGCTTAGAGTCGTGTCAGGTCTGGTTCGTCTGGGTGATGGACTAGAGTGAAATGATTATGTCGGTAATGAAAGTGGTGTGCTGAACATGATTTGGTAAAGGTATCGATGAGAGGCCATGTAGGAGTACATGGTGGGTTGTTTCATTGAAGCCGACCTTAAGCACTGAGATCTGTATGTGTGATTTATGATTCAGCTACTACCATGCATTGGGCCCGAAACCAATGGACCCTCTCGACTTCTTAGTCACCCTAGTTCTCTGTCCAGGAGTTGCAAGTAGTTTCTGGTGTTTGTAGTATACTGGAGGCCGTGGACAGCGCTGACTGTAGGGGTGGGCTGTGATGCGGTAGGTACGTGGCACGGTGTACCGAATACCCGTTAGGTATCTCGGGAACCCTGTTCACATCGTTTGGGGCTGTGAGCGATACCTCGGCCGGATCTCCTCATGGATGGAACCCGAATAGGCGATAAACCTGGACTAGAGACTTAGGTGATTAGGTAGGTCGTGGCCGACACCCACGTTGGGCTTCCGCTTGAAGGTTGCCGAGTACATGTCGTGTAAACAACGGTAAGTGGTGAGAGCGTGTATGAGGAAGTACACCCCTGCAGGGTTATCATGATCTATTCGAATAGCCGCGTCCGCGGTAAAGGACTACTTGGTTGCCTATACAGTTCATAGACAAGTAAATGGAAACTACTAAAAGCCTCAAGATAAGTGTGAGTACCGAGGATGGCTCTTCCGTAGGAAGACGGAGGCGGATCCTCGGTAGTGTATTGAATTGGTGAGTAGTGGACTCGTGTACGCAAAACCATTTCAAGTTGGAGTCTCGTAGGTTAGCCTAGCCAAGAGTCAAAGCTGGCTTGCTGCAATAACTCCACCAACCCTTCTTGATAATAAGCATGTATGTAGGATCTGATGTAAGTCTTGCTGGGTACCTTTGTACTCATGTTGCTATAATTTACATTTTTACAGAAGACGCTGCAACCCCTTCTGATGGGTTCTACGTAGACATTGACATCAATGAGTAGGATAAGGCCCAGGTGGTGATCCTGAGCTTGTGAAGGACCACGTAGTATAGCTAGGCTTTCCAAGCCTCTTTTATTTTACTAGTTGTCTGTACTCAGACAAGTTACTTCCGCTGCTGGTTTGTATGACTGTATGACTTGAATGCTGGGTTGTGTGACCCGTACCTTTGTGTATGTTATGTATGGCTCTCTGAGCCTTAAATAAAGTACTTGTGTCGTAGAGTCATGTTGTGATGCTTCGTTGTATTTGCACATATCGAGCATATTGTGTGTATGATTGAAATGCTTGGTATGTGTGGGATCTGACTATCTAGTTGTTTATCTTTAGTAGCCTCTCTTACCGGGAAATGTCTCCTAGTGTTACCGCTGAGCCATGGTAGCTTGCTACTGCTCTGGAACACTTAGGCTGGCCGGCATGTGTCCTTCCTTGTTCCGGTGTCTGTCCCTTCGGGGAAATGTCACGCATTGAGTACCGGAGTCCTGTTAGCCCGCTACAGCCCGGTTTACCGGAGTCCTGCTAGCCCAGTGCTACAGCCCGGACCCACTTGCTGTTGACCGACACGTTCGAGGCTGGGTCATGAATGCCTGTCCCTGTAAGTCTGTGCCACTTTGGGTTTACGACTAGTCATGTCAGCCCGGGCTCCTTATCATATGGATGCTAGCGGCACTATCATATACGTGAGCCAAAAGGCGCAAACGGTCCCGGGCAAAGGTAAGGCGACACCCATGGGGATACCGTGCGTGAGGCCGCAAAGTGATATGAGGTGCTACAGGCTAGATCGATGTGACATCGAGTCGGGGTCCTGACATATCTCTTCAAAACACTTGGCAATCTACTTCAGAAAATAGGACATTGAGTCCAAAGTCAGCTAGTCTTGGTACGGAAAGTAAATTATAGCCAAGAGATTCAACAAGCATAACATTTTGGATGGAGCTGTCATGTGAGATGGCCACCTTACCAAGGCCAACAACCTTACCCTTTGAGTTATCACCAAAAGTGACAAATTTTTTAGGGTCGTCATTTTCAGCAAGCTCACGAAACATATCCTTGTCTCCGGTCATGTGATTGGTACATCCACTATCATGTACCAATTCCTTTCCTCTAGCCATGTAGCCGCGAAGATTAGCCATAAGACCAAAATGTCTCATAGACTCATCGAGATCAAAGTCACTATCATCATCCACATCATAGTATCCATGTTCAACATCATCTTGTGATTGATCATTTTCTAGAGATAGTGATTCATTAGATAAGTGATCATCACAATGTTCATCTTTATGAATTCTAATGACTTCAGAAATGATATTGCTAATGATTCCAACATCTCCTTTGGCACGCATAAGTTCACGCAGGTCAAATAAACAATCACCAAACTTAGGATCATTAGAATTCATCTTACTTAAAGCAATTGACTTATAAAGAATCACATCTATATTTTCTAAGGAATAGTCTGGAAATTGTTCCGCAAGAAATGTCCATATGGTGTAAGCACAGTCAAGAGTAGGCAAGCGAACAAACAAATTTCTACGCAAACATCTAGTGATAAGATAGACAGTTCTAAGGTTGCGGATCATGTTAATGGACTCATCAGGGGTAGGATGCAAAGGATCAACAAGGGGCGCACAAGGGCTAGTAATGTACTTGTTCAAGTGATATTATTGAAAATCTCAAGCATCTCATTTTTCCAATCGTGAAAGAACTCTCCGTCAAGTATACGCACTCTAGATCTAAGACTCCCCAACATAGACTCATCCATATTCCTCCAATGGTGATTAAACCAAAGCAATGGAGACCAATGCTCTAATACCAATCGAAAGGATCGAGAAGAGGTGTCTAGGGGGGGTAATTAGACCCACAATAAAGAAAAGTAGCATTTTTAAATTTCTTTAAGTTAAGGTGGAGTTTTAGCACAAATATAAACATACAAAATACATTTCAAGCAAGCATGGCAAGAGTATATGAGCAACGGAAATTAAATCATGCAAATTGCAAGAAAGTAAGGGGATGGATTGGAGTGTGCAAACGCAATTGGAGACACAGAGACTTTTGGCGTGGTTTCGATAGGTGGTGCTATCGTACATCCACGTTGATGGAGACTTGAACCCACGAAGGGTAACAGTTACGCGAGTCCACGGAGGGCTCCACCCACGAAATGTCCACGAAGAAGCAACCTTGTCTATCCCACCATGGTCATTACCCATGAAGGACTTTCCTCACTTGTGTAGATCTTCATGAAGTAGGCGATCTCCTTGCCCTTACAAACTCCTTGGTTCAACTCCACAATCTTGACGGAGGCTCCCAAGTGACACATAACCAATCTAGGAGACACCACTCTCCAAAAGGTAATATATAGTGTGTTGATGATGAACTCCTTGCTCTTGTGCTTCAAATGATAGTCTCCCCAACACTCGACTCTCTCACACAGATTTGGATATGGTGGAAAGATGATTTGAGTAGAAAGCAATTTGGGGAAGGCTAGATATCAAGATTCTAGTGGTTGGAATGGAGCGTCTTGGTCTCAACACATGAGTAGGTGGTTCTCCCTTAGAAAATGGATGCTGGAAGTGTAGGCACATTCTGATGGCTATCTCTCATCGATGGAGAGGAGGGTGGAGGGGTATATGTGTCCTTGACATCTAGCCGTTACACACATTTTACCAAACTCGGTGGGACCGAATATTGAAACTCAGTTAGACGGATATGGTTCAAAATGTGAATGTTAGAGTTTTCGGTGGGACCGATATGATCAACTCGATGGGACATATGTGCTAGGGTTAGGGTAAAACCTCAACTCGGTTTGACCGATTACACAAACTCGGTGGTACTGATTTTGGTAATAAGAAAACAGAGAGTTGGTCAGGCAAACTCGGTGGGACCGATTGCATATCTCGGTGTGACCGAAATGATTGCAACAGGCAACAGAGAGTGTGCAAGCCCATCTCAGTGAGACCGAGATCCCATCGGTGAGACCGAATTGATTAGGGTTTCTGGCAGTGGTTATGTCAAGTGAACTTGGTGGTGCCAAATAGAACAAATCGGTGGGGTCAAGTTTGACTTTTGGTTTGGGACACATGTGGAAATGAGAAAGTGATTGAGGGCTTTGGAGCATATCACTAAGTACTTTGAGCAAGCAAGCCATTAAGAAACACCTTATCCCCTTTTAATAGTATTGGCTTTCCTATGGACTTAATGTGATCTTGGATCACTAAAATAGAAATGAAGAGCCTTGAGCTTTTGCCAATCTTCCATCCTTAGCATCTTGAAGGGGTTCCACATCCTCTTGTCCATGCCACGCCTTTGTTGAACTTTCTGAAATATGCTAGATAAACATATTAGTCCGACGAAAGATATGTTGTCATTAATTACCAAAATCACCTAGGGAGCACTTATGCTTTCAGAGAAAATATTTGAATGATGAGCATGATTGCAATGTTGTTAGTATGAATTCTTTGAATATCTATGATGCTTGGGGATGCTATATTTGATGAAGATGATATTTTTTGTCCCCCAATTTTCATGAGCAAATTTATTATGTTGAAAGCATGCCTCCTATTTATGATGATTATATTGATGAAAGTGGATTTCTAGAGGTCATGACTTTATTTAATGATGAATCCACTATTTTGGAAGAGGTTTCAATTGATTATTATGAGAACAAAGTTGCTATCTATGATGATTATTGTGATGACATGTATGCTATAAAGAACAATGATAGCCATGAAATTTGTCATCATGATTTTAGTGCTCAAAGTAATTATGTAAATCAAGTATCACATGATAGTTATTTTGTTGAGTTTGCTCCCACTACTATTCATGAGAATAAATTTTCTTATGTGGAGAGTAATAAAAAATTTATGCATGTGGATCATGACAAAAATGCTTTATGTGATAGATATATTGTTGAATTCATTCATGATGCTACTGAAAATTATTATGAGAGAGGAACATATGCTTTTACATATCTCAATAATCTCAAGCTTGCTCTCTATGTGTTGAAAGTTTTGAAGTATTGCTTGTTTTAACTTCCTATGCTAGATGATTCTTGTTCCCATGAATTATTTTCTCACAGAATCCCTATGCATAGGAAGTGGGTTAGGCTCAAATGTGCTAGTCATATGCTTCATGATGCTCCTGTTATGTTTCAATTCTTATCTTTTTTGTGAGCATCATTGAAATCATTATGCCTAACTAAAAAGGCATTAAAGAAAAGCGCTTGTTGGGAGACAACCCAACATTTACCTCTACTGTTTTTCTGTGTTCACATGATTAGGATACTGTATTAATAATGTTCTATAGGTTTTGTTTCAATAAAGTACCAAGTAAAGTCTTTGGGATAGTGTGGATGATAGTTGATTTTATTCTGTGCAAAAACAAAAACATTTGTGCCTAGTAATAGAATTGTTCAAACTCACTGGAGGGTCAAAAAATTCTGAATTTTTTTTATATAAATTCCCTATGTTTTCCTAATTATTTAGAATTTTTGGAGTAGCAGAAGTTGGTCATTGTTCAGATCATTACAGACTGTTCTATTTTTGACAGATTCTGTTTTCAATTCATAGCTTGCTTGCTTTATAGTTTCTATGGCTTATATTGCTCAATATAAATTGTGAAAATGATACAATATAGTAGGCATTGTGTGAGAAAAATTATGAATCTTGTCTTTGACAGTACCAAAGTGAATGATTTGTCTTTATCATACTAACCTATCTCAGGAAGTTTCGTTAAGTTTTGTGTGATTGAAGTTTTCTAGTTTTGAGTGATTATTGATATGAGGAGAATAAGGAGTGTAAAGACCCTAATCTTTGGGATGCCCAAGGCACCCCAAGGTAATATTCAAGGAAGACCCAACAACTAAGCTTGGGGGATGCCCTGGAAGGCATCCCCTCTTTTGTCTCCAACATTATCGGTAACCTTACTTGGGGCTATATTTTTATTTGTCACATGATATGTGTTTTGATTCGAGAGTCATTTTATTTTGTTAGGATTTTCTTGCTGTTATATATAATAATTTTATCTTTTAGTTTGATAAAAATGTCAAGTATAACCTTTACCATGCTTATTTTGCAACTCTACATGTTGTTGTTTAAAAACAGAAAGTTTTCTATAATTGTCTGAATTCTTATGGAAAGTCAGAGCATGATAAAATCTTGAAATTTTTATGCAATAAGATACAACAAATTTTCTACAGCGTGGTTATTTTTCGGAATTTTTGAAGTTACAGAAGTATGAATCTTCTTGCATTCTTTATAGGCTATCCTATTTTGACTTATTGTTGTTATGTTTGCATATGTTTGCTTGTTTAATTATTCTATTTGAGGATAAGAGTATTAAATATGCAGAGGCATTTAGTATGCAATGTTAAATAATAATTTTAATGATTTGCAACATTAGAAAATGTTAAGGTTATTGCATTGATTTACACTAACTTATCTCACGAGTTCTTGTTGAGTTTGTGTGGATGAAGTTTTGGAGATTTAGGGAAACCGTGATATAGAAGGAATTAATAGGACACAAATGCTCAAGCATGCGGATGCCCAAGGCATCCCAAGATAACATTTCAAGAAGTCTCAAGCATCTAAGCTCAGGGATGCCCCGGTAGGCATCCCACCTTTCTTCTTCAACAATTATCGGTTGAGCCTAAGTTTTTGCTTCTTCACATGAGTTGTGCTATTCTTTGAATGTCATTTTATTTTTTTGCTTGTTGTTTTAATAAAGTTCTTAGATCTGAAAGTTCTTAAATGAGAGAGAGAGTCCTCAAATAGCTACCCATTTACTTAACTACTCGCTTGATCTCCACTTATATATTTTTGGAGTAGTTTGTCATTTACTCTTGTGCTTCACTTGTATCCTATGAGTAAATTGTTGAATGAATTGAATATAACGAAGTCGAAATTATATGTTCATATCATGAATAGTAGTAGCTTCACATTGGGTTTAGAAAGTGAAATCTATTGAATCTTGACAATCATAATATTGGTTATACAAGCAATTCATGAATGATTAGTATAAGGAAGAGAACTTTCACATACAAATATATTATCTTGGGCATCTTCTATGATTGTGAATACCCATTAATTATTTTCAAACTTGAGCAAATTAGTTGAAGTTGGACAAGGAATACAACATAATGAGTTATGATTGCGTATATTTGCATATAAGTTATTTTTTTATGGATCCTCCAACATGTGGTGCTTGCTTAGGATCTTTTGCTAGCCAAAAATTCGTACTAAGTAGAGATACTACTTGCGCATCCAAAAACCCTTAAACCCAGTTTCTTGCCATGAGTGTCCACCATATCTGCCTATGGATTGAATAAGATCCTTCAAGTAAGTTGTCATTGGTGCATAAAGCAACAAAAATGCTCCTAAATATGTTTGATCTTTTATTGTAAGGGAAAATAAGCGTTTTACAAACTTGTGATGGTAGAGTAATAAAAGCGACGAACTACATAATAAAGGTTGCTATCATACGGGGCAATATACGTGACGTTCCTTTCCTTTAAGAGCTTGCACATCCAAATATAAAAAGTGCATCACAACCTATGCTTCCCTCTGCGAAGGGCCTATATTTTACTTTTTAGTATTTACTTTTATGCAAGAGTCAATAGTATGCATTCTCATTTCAACCTCAATTATTATCTAGTTGGCAAGCATCATGTGGTCGGGAAAGATCTAGGCACATATGGCCAGTCAAATATATTTGATCGTGGTAGATTATTGTTAGAAATTTATCTCTATGATAAATGAGTTGGGAGGCGAAACATTAAGCCCCTATCATTCTCCGTGTTTGATGGATGCCATTTATTCTAAAAATATGCTTTGAGTACTAGCAATCATAGAAGACTATATGATGATAGAGTATGTGGAGCTCTTACTTAGACTTTGTTGAGAATAAGTTGAATTGCAATTGTTTGATGACTAAGAACAAAGGTTTTTAAGTTTCCAGAGAAGGCATTGTTTGAACCGTAACATGTGAATTGATTGCTACTTTATCATGATGAGTTTTATGAGAAATAGTTGTTGTTATGATTCTAGGAAAAGTGATTGAAATTATCATTGATCAAACTTATGCACTATGCTAGCATTCACACACATCATAAATTGTTTCTTATATCATTTACCTACTCAAGGACGAGTGGGAATTAAACTTTGCGATGTTGATACATCTCCAATGTATCTATAATTTATGAAGTATTCATGCCATGTTTACAACAATTTTATATGGTTTTGGTATGATTTGAATGGAACTAACCCGGATTGATGTTGTTTTCAGCAGAACTACCGTGGTGTTGTTTTTGTGCAGAAATACAAGTTCTCAGAATTGGACGGAAATTTTTGACGATTTGTTTTGGAAGAGAAGAAAAATGTTGGAGCAAAGAACCACTGGAGGGGGGCCCTGCTGCCCACTAGGCACCAGGGCACACCACACCCCCTGGCACATCCTGGTGGGTAGTGGCCCCCCTGAGGCCCATCTCTGCGTGAAACTGACGTAAAAGAATCCTATATATTCAGAAATTCCTGAAAGTTAGCCTAGTTCAGAAGTTCCGCCGCCGCAAGCCTCTATAGCCATGAAAAAAAATCTAGGCCTTGTTCCGGCACCCTGCTGGAGGGGGAAATCATCACCGGAGGCCATCTTCATCATCCCAACGGCCACCATGATGAGGAGGCAGTAGTCCACCCTCAGGGCTGAGGGTTTGTACTAGTACCTATGTGTTTAATCTCTCTCTCTCTCTCGTGTTCTTGAGTTGGCACGGTCTTGATGTATCATGAGCTTTGTTAATATAGTTGGATCATATGGCGTTTTCCCCTCCCTGTCTTGTTGTGATGAATTGAGTTTTCCCTTTGAGATTTCATTATTGTTAGATTGAACACTTTTATGGATTTGAGAACACTTAATGTATGTCTTGCTATGAATACACGTACTGACAATGGGGTATCATATTGATTCACTTGATGTATGTTTTGAATGAATTGAGATTTCGTCATTGTTGGATTGAACACTTTTATGATTCGAGAACACTTAATGCATGTCTTGCTATGAATACCCGTACTTACAATGGGGTATCATATTGATTCACTTGATGTATGTTTTGGCACTCAACTCGCGGATTCCCAAGGTGACATTGGGGTAATCTATGCAAAGGGGTTGATGCACGTTTTCGTCTTTTGTTTCTCCAATAGAAATCTTGGGGCACTCTTTCAAGTTCTTTGTGTTGGATTGAGTATTATGAATCTGAAGTTGTTTGATTCATATCGTATAATAAACTCATGGATACTCGTGGTGACATTGAAGTATCTAGGTGACATTAGAGTTGGTTGATGTGTATCATATGGTGTTATTTTAGTACGAACTCTTGGATACATCGATCGGAAAGGAATACTGTTGATGAACATCACTAAAAACCTGGTGGATCATATCACAAATAGGGATTTTCTTTTTGAGATTTTCATCAAAAATTTGATTATTTCCAAACAAATGTCTCAAAGTGTAGTCACTATATAAAGAATCTCATCTATCACCCTTTTTTCACGTCTCATACATAATGATAAAAAAAATTCTCAAGCTTCCCATACTATGTGATCAAATTCATTCTTAAGAACTTGGGTAGCAATTTTTTTAGCCTTAGGATCTTTTATCACGGGTAGCTCATAAAACAATCTTTGCAAAGTAGGATGAGTACAAATGAATCTATGTTCAAATTCCAGAACTAATGCTGAAATAACTTCGGCATAAATTTTAGTTCTTTTGATTATGGGAGCATCATCAAGAGGCAAATTGCCTACACAATTGAAAAATTCTTGTATATGTTCTTTTCCCATAAAATTCCCTTGTCCCAAAATGAAAGTTTTAACATCCATATCTCCTGAACGCCCTATTTTAGGAGTCAGGCCACCATCATCAGTTTCTGCCATGCCAAAGTCACTCATAATGATGAGTTCAGGCAAACAAAAGATTAGGAAGAAGAAGGGCAAATAAAAAGGCAAATCTTTTTGTGTTTTTTCAAAAATCATTTTAGAAGTAAGGGAGTGGAAAACGAGAGTCAAATGACAAATAATGTAGTACACGAGATGAGAGTTTATGATGGGTACTTGGTAGGCTTGATGTAGACCTCCCCGGCAACAGCGCCAGAAATTCTTCCTGCTACTTCTTGAGCTTGCGTTGGTTTTTCCCTTAAAGAGGAAAGGGTGATGCAGCAAAGTAGAGATAAGTATTTCCCTCAGTTAGAGAACCAAGGTATCAATCCAGTAGGAGGTACAAATCTCCAATCTATGCACCTGCATAAACAATCAAACACTTGTACCCAACGCGATAAAGGGGTGTCAATCCCTTCACTGTCAATTGCAATGGTGAGATATGATAAGGATGGATATAAGAGATTACTAAAACATAAAAAGAAATTGCAGCAAGGTATTTTTGGGTTTTTTGGTTTATAGATCTAAAAGTATATGATGGAAAATAGACCCAGGGGCCATAGGTTTCAATAGAGGCTTCTCTCTTGAAGGCAAAGAATACAGTGGGTGAACAAATTACTGTCGAGCAATTGATAGAAAAGCGCAAAGTTGTGACGATATCCAAGGCAATGATTATGCATACAGGCATCACGTCCATGTCAAGTAGACCGACTCCTGCCTGCATCTACTACTATTACTCCACACATCGACCACTATCCAGCATGCATCTAGAGTATTAAGTTCATAAAGAACGGAGTAACGCCTTAAGTAAGATGACATGATGTAGAGGGGTAAACCCAAGCAATGTGATGAAAACCCCATCTTTTTATCCTTGACGGCAACAATACAATACGTGCCTCTCTACCCCTACTATGTCACTGGGTGAGGACACCGCAAGATTGAACCCAAAACTAAGCACCTCTCCCATTGCAAGAAATACCAATATAGTTGGCCAAACCAAACCGATAATTCGAAGAGAAATGCAAAGATATCAAATCATGCATATAAGAATCCAGAGAAGATTCAAATAATATTCATAGATAATTTGATCATAAATCCACAATTCATCAGATCATGACAAACACACCACAAAAGAATATTACATCGGATAGAAATCTAAGAACATCAAGAAGAACATGGTATTGAAGATCATAGAGAGAGAATAAGCCATATAGCTACTAGCTATGGGCCCATAGGTCTGAGGTAAACTACTCACACTTCATCGGAAGGGCAATAGGGTTGATGTAGATGCCCTCCGTGATCGAATCCCCCTCCGGCAGATCGCCGGAAAAGGCCCCAAGATGGGATCTCACGGGGACAGAAGATTGCAGCGGCGGAAAAGTATTTTCGTGGATGCTTCTGATGGTTTGGGAATATTTGGGAATTTATAGGTCAAAGAATTAATAGGGTTAGGAGAGCTCTGAGGGACCCACAAGGAAACCCCCTAGGCGCGCCCTGCACCCTTGTTGTCGCCTCGGGACTCTTCTGCCTTGGTCTCCAAGTCCTGCGTGTGTGTTCTGGTCCAAGAAAAATCATCGTAAAGTTTTATTCCATTTGTACTCTGTTTGATATTCCTTTTCTGTAAAACTCAAAAACAAGGAAAAAAATAGAAACTGCCCTTGGGCTGTGGGTTAATAAGTTAGTCCCAAAAATAATACTATAAAATAGCATATAAAACATCCAAAATAGATAATATAATAGCATGGAACAATCAAAATACGTTGGAAAGTATCAAGCATGCGCAGGCTTAATTCCTGCTCGTCCTCGAGTAGGTAAACGATAAAAACCGAATTTGTGATGTGGAGTGCTACCTAACATATATATCCATGTAATTTTGTTTATTGTAGCATGAATATTCAGATCCATAAGATTCAAAACAAAAGTTTAATATTGACATAAAAACAATAATACTAAAAGCATACTAACAAACCAATCATGTCTTCTCATATGTCTCCAACGTCTCTATAATTTTTGATTGCTCCATGCTGTTATATTATAATTGTTGGATGTTTTACAATCATTTTATAGCAACTTTATATCAATTTTTTGGGACTAACCTATTGACATAGTGCCTAGTGCCAGTTGCTGTTTTTTGCTTGTTTTTTTACTTTGCGGAAAATCAATATCAAACGGAGTCCAAACGTAGCGAAACATTTTGGAGACTTTTTCTGGACCAGAAGACACAAGTTGGGCCAAGGAAGTACCAGAGGGGGGCTCCGAGGGGAGCACAACCCATCTGGGCGCGCCTGGGGGCCCAGGCGCACCCTGGTGGGTTGTGCCCACCTCGGCCGCCTCCCGCACCGCTTCTTTGCTCTATAAATACCCCAAAAATCCAAAAATCCTAGGGGCGTCGACGAAACACAATTCGAGCCGCCGCAAGTTCCAGAAACCACAAATCCAATCTAGACACCATCACAGAGGGGTTCATCATCCTCATTGGTGCCTCTCCGATGATGCGTGAGTAGTTCATTATAGACCAACGGGTTCGTGGTTAGTATCTAGATGGCTTCCCCTCTCTCTCTTTTGATTCTCAATACAATGGTCTCATGGAGATCTATTTGATGTAACTCTTTTGCGGTGTGTTTGTTGGGATCCGATGAAGTTTGAGTTTATGATCAGATCTATTTTATCCATGAAAGTTATTTGAGTTTTGATCTATTATATGCATGATGACTTATAGCCTCGTATTTATTCTTCGAATCTTTGGTTTAGTTAGGCCAACTAGATCGATTTTTCTTGCCATGGGAAGAGGTGCTTGGTGATGGGTTTGATCTTACGGTGCTCAATCCCAGTGACAGAAGGGGAAATGACATGTATGTATTGTTGCTATTAAGGATAACAAGATGGGGTCTATTCCTACATGAATAGATCGTGTCTACATCATGTCATCGTTCTTATTGCATTACTCCGTTTCTTCACGAACTTAATACACTAGATGCATGCTGGATAGCGGTCGATGTGTGGAGTAATAGTAGTAGATGCAGGCAGGAGTCGGTCTACTAATCTTGGACATGATGCCATCATTGCCTGGATATTGTCATAATTATTTGAAGTTCTATCAAATTCCCAATAGTAATTTGTTTACCCACCGTACGCTATTTTTCTCGAGAGGATCCACTAGTGAAATTACGGCCCCGGGTCTATTTTCTCATCATATATTTTCAGATCTACATTACTATTTGCCTTTTATTTTATTTGCATCTTTTATTTTCAGATCTATATTATCAAAAACCCAAAAATACTTTGTTGCACTTTATTTTATTCCACGTTTATCGGGATCTATCTATCCAATCTATCACAATTTTTATCCCTACAACTTGGCAATTTCTGGCACAGTTACCCGAAAGGGATTGACAACCCATTTAACACGCTGGGTTGCAAGTTTTTGTTCTTTGTGTGCAGTTACCATTTACATAGTGTTGCTTGGTTCTCCTACTGGTTCGATAACCTTGGTCTCATCATTCAGGGAAATACCTACCATAGCTATGCTGCATCATCCCTTCCTCTTTGGGGAAATATGGACGTAGTTCAAGCTGCATCAAAAGGAATTTCTGGCACCTTTCCCGAGGAGGATCAAGTCAAGATAGTCTCCCGGCCACGTGCCAATTTCTGCCGCCATTGCCGGGGAGACATCATCAACATCTATTAGGTTCCTAATCACAAATCTCATCTCCTTCTAATTTACATTATTTGCCATTTGCCTCTTGTTTTCATCTCCCCCACTTCACAAAAATTTGTCTTCTTGTCTGTTTGCCTTTTTCTCGTCAGATCTCTTGTTCTTATCTCTACTTGTGTTACCATGTGCCTTCTATTTGCTTGCATCTTTGCTTGCTTAAAATCTATTGATATGGATCCTCATCCACTTGCTAACCTTTTCAAAAGATCCAATCATGATGAACCAATTGCTAGTGAGTTGAGTGCACTAGATTATATTTATGAAGTTTTGCTTGAGGTTCTTGAATCTGAAAATTGTGATGAAGAAGTTTATGAAGTGATTCATGATAGCTCACTACTACAGGATGCTGCTAACGCGACACTATGATCAAAGACCCTTCGATGAAACTGTGTGCGATGCAATAATCGCAAACGGTGGTGTAAAATAACCATCAAAAAAGGTGCAAACCGTTAGTGATGGTGGGCACATCAAACAAGGTTCCGATTTTAGTTGCGTGTGTGATGTTGAGCATACGGTTGATCCATATGAACTGTTTGCGATTAGACAGAACAACAAAAACAGACATTTTTGTGAATTGTGTCCTCGTCAGGGCACACAGTTCAGTAATCAGAATTGTGTGCGATCATTATAGACTGCCCATACGGAATTTTTTTGTGAATTGTGTGCTCGTCAGGGCACACAGTTCAACAAACCAACCTGTGGGCTATAATATAGAAGATCTCTGTCGAATACTTATTACTAACCATTTGCAATGAGATTGACATGATAAATAGAGATAACAAATTAATATGAGCGAACGGAAACAGAGATATGTACAGTCTGCTTAATTTAGTCCTTGTTGTTGTTGTTGTTGTTGTTGTTGGATGGCCCCGCGACATCGTCTTGGCGAGGACGCTTCTTGCCGCTGACGGTTGGCTTTTCATCGCCGCCGCCGTCGTCATCGTCGTTGTTGTCGTCGTCCTCCTCCTTGTATGACCATTCCTCCTCATCATCATTGTCGTCCTCTTCTCCGTACTCTAACGGCTCCTCATCTGTCTGGTTGTCGTTTGGTGACTCTAGAGGCGGATTCCCTTCCATGATCTGGATATAATCAAGGTCTAGGCTTGACGCCGGACTCATGGAAGACGAGCGGGATGATTCCGATGTTGACCTATCATCGGGCGCCAGACTATTGGCCGAACTGCCGTCCTCGCTGTCGCTCGACATGGCTGCAGAGTGTGTGCTAGTGTGTAGCGCTGCCTGCCGGGGACGATGAAGATGGTGGACACTTATGTGGGGTATGCAGAGAAGAGGAAATGCCAATTGAAGCGGGGGTGACGTATTATCTAACCGTTGATATAATCAATTGTAATTATTTGTACGCAGTCGCTCCAAATTCCCGGGGTTGTGCAGGACTCCTATTGGCTGGTTTATTTTTTCAGGACAAAAAGAAGTAACGAGTTTTGGGATTATGTACCGGTACCAGTACGAACGAAGTAGGACAATTGGCAAGCAATACATTGTGCTCTTCTTATTAATAAAGCCAGTAATAATCAAACTACAAAGGAAAAGAAAAAAGGACAAAGGAAAATATCTGCACGAATCTTCGCATAACATCAATGGCATAGGACCTAGATGTGCATTAATTAGAGCACATCTAGATGTGCTTTAGCAATACTGTCAAACAAAACCCCTAATCATCATTGCAAACAGCGCATAGAACATGGCTAATGCGACAACCAGAACTACACATGCTAGTTCCTTCTTGTCTATTGCTTTCATCTATTGCCTGTGATTGATTCTTTCTTGCTTCATTGTACTGACTGTACATTCCAGATCAGCCAGTTTCTTCTTCAGCTTTACGTTATCTTCTGTGAGCTTGGTGATAACACTCTGAGCCATGCCATGCCATTCTTCACCCAGCCAGTTAACAAAGGCACAAGCCTCATATCCCTGCCAATGTTAAATAGTATTCAGGATGAGCGGTGGCATTAACTGAAGTAAAATGATGAACTTAGCACTTACCTCTAAGGGGCAACCGAGAAACCGCCTGCCAATGTCAAATCCCTCCATGCATACACGTCGAGCGGGAGTGTGCCCGTGCACACAACTCAGCTTGTGGTACTTCTCGGTGGCACAAAACTCAGAGTCGAACTTGTGTTGCGGAAGTCTGGACTCATGCTTCAGATCCAGCGGCAGATCGCTTTCCTGGGGGGAGGGGGTGTCATTCAGGACAGATTCAGCAAGGAGCTATACTTTGTACATGCTAAAAAAGATCGGGATAGATTGGAACCTGACAGGACGATTCGGATCCATGTACACCTGCCTTCTGATGACCTTAGGCAAGTGCTCGGCGGCGACCGCCATCATGGCGGCGATACGAGTAGGAGCAGCCGCACCGAAACCATCAGCACCACGTGAGGAAATTTGGACGCTATGTAGGGATTTGGGGGAAATGGGGAAACTATGGGGATGAGCTAACGGTCGGGAACTACTTATGGCACTATATGTTTGTATACGGCACACTGTTTACACATGTCATTTGTGTTAGGTATTACAACGTCACACATGATTTCCGCACCAAACCGTGTGAGAAGACAATGTATGTTAGACACAGTTGCCGTCACATAACCGTATGTGATGTATTACCCTGTCCATATAATTGAGTTACAGTGATACCGTGTAAACAACCGCTCTGTGGATATCTGTCAAAAAACAGGCACTTTGCATATAGAGATAGCGGCGGCGGCCTAGGCAGTGGCTACCGGAGAAGAGGTCAATCCTCGGTCGATAGGCCGTGGCGGCATCGTAGGAGATCAATCCTCGGTCTACGGCGGGAGATAGGAGGAGCTCAACCATCGAGGTTGGCGGCGGCGTGATTCGAGCACATCCATCGCGGTCGATGATGGGATAGTGGAGGTCGAACTTCAGGTGGCAGCCGCACTAAGCTTTGCTCCTCGACCCTGCTGTCTCGGCGTGTCGCGGCATTGCGCTTTTCGGTCTGCTAGGGGGAGGTTGCCACACAGCTAATTAATTAAGGTATTATTTTCATGAGTGGCATAATTAAGGTATTAAATTCCTAAGGGTAGTGTTGTACTGGTACCCTACGTGTAAATTGACTGGCCATTAATTTTTGTCATTGCATGTCTGGATAACAACATGGAGCACCCTCAGTATTTATGAAAATAAAACCTTGTGATTAATGCATGCATCTTTGGGTAGCAGTTAATCCATGTATTAATGTTGTTGTTTTGTTTTTAATTACCATTCGTGTGGTGTAGATGGAACGATCTCAATGGATGAAGAATCGGAAAACCACTGATTTTATCAGTGGTGTGAAAGAGTTCATGAATTTGGCTGAAAGTACAAAGAGGAGAATTGGTGATGCGGATTACATCCTGTGTCCATGTACTGATTGTGCCAATATAGAGTCACATGAAGTTGCATATGTCCAATTGCACTTAGTCTCTAGGGGATTCAAGGATGGATATACACGCTGGACCAGACACGGTGAAGGGGAGGTCATGGATGAAGATACCCAGGGCAGCGAGATGCCAAACCCCGATCAGTGTCACATGGACGTCAAATCTAACATCACGGCAGAGGCGTCAAGCTACCAATGGAACACCAGAAAGACGAAATGCCCACTGGAAAACCAAGACGTCACCGCAAATGACGACGATCTTGATATGCCAGATTTTGCTGCTATGATTGCAGATTTCGAGGGCCACCAAAAGCATATGAGTGGTACAAGGATCTGCCAACCATTGATGCGGACTCCAAGAAAGAATTGTATCCAGGTTGCAAAAAGAAATATTCCAAGTTGAGTGCCACCCTGGTGCTTCTCAGATTTAAAGCAGCAAACGGTCTATCAAACAAGGGCTTCACAGAGATGTTAGGTCTTTTCAAAGAAATTCTTCCAGAAGATAATGTGCTCCCCAGAAGCACGAATGAAACGAAGAAAATTGTTTGCCCACTAGAACTTGAAGTACAGAAGAAACACGCTTGTGTGAATGATTGTATATTGTACCGTGGTGAGTACAAAGATTTGCATGCATGTCCCACATGAAAGCATGCACCATACAAGCACATGAGAGGAAAGGACAAGTACAAATTAGACTATGAGATCAAGACAGGAATCTCATTCAAGGTTGTTTGGTTCTTGCCTTTAATTCCAAGGTTGAGGCGTTTGTTTTGAAACCCTAGAGAGACAAAGAGGTTGCAGTGGCATCATGATGAGCGAATTGTGGCTAAGTTTATGAGGCACCCGAAAGATGGGGCTCAGTGGGAATTAACTACAACAAGTTTGAAAATTTTTCCAATGATCATAGAAGTATAAGGCTCGGGAAGTGTACTGACGGGATGAATCCTTTTGGCGATATGAGCACCAATCAGAGCACATGGCCGGTGCTTCTATGCATATATAACCTAGCAACTTGGTTGTGTATGAAGAAAAAATACATAATGGTGTCAATGATTATCCAAGGCCCGAAGCAACCTGGAAATGACATCGACATTTACTTTTAGCTACTGGTAGAAGAACTTCTGATAGTGTGGATAGATGCGCCTGCTGTAAAACGTGATGATGGTTACAAAAAGGAGATTTTTGATCTACATGCGATGTTGGTGCACACCATTCAAGATATGCCGGCATTAGGCAACACATCGGGGCAAAAAACAAAGGTAGATGTAGGGTGTGTCACATGCATGGATAGGACAACTAGCAGAAGACTTCCCAACTCGCACAAAACCGTGTATTTGCTTCATCATAGGTTCTTACGGAAAACTCACCCATACCAAAAGATGAAAGCTGAATTTGATGGTATGGCAGAGGCAGGTGTGAGCCCAAGGCCCTATGAAGGGGAGGTGGTCCACAACATGGCTAAAAAATTTAATGTTGTGCATGGCAAGAACCACCTTTTGACGGTGAAACAAACACCCAAGGGTCAAGTGTTGAAGAAGAAATCAATGTTCTGGAAATTACCTTACTGGGATATTCTACGTGTATGTTGATACGTCTCCAACGTATCTATAATTTTTGATTGTTCCATGCTATTATATTATCTATTTTTGATGTCTATGGGCTTTATTATACACTTTTATACTCCCTTCATTCCTTGATATAAGGTGTATATATTTTTGAGAAAAACACAAAATATAAGGTGTATTGCGTTGCATCACTCGTTTGGATAATTTTTTTTAGGGATTTGATTACATTTACCTATATTAGGCAATCTCCTCTATTTTATCATGCCAATTAGTCAGTTGTAATATCGCCCAAAACTTGTGAAATTTTCCCTCCATGTGCGTTCTTTAATTTCCGTGCCAAAAACTATACAACCTATATTTAGGAATGGAGGGAATATTATTTTTGGGACTAACCTATTAACCGGAGGCCCAGCCCAAATTGTTGTTTTCTTGCGTATTTCAGTGTTTCGAAGAAAAGGAATATCAAACGGAGTCCAAACGGAATGAAATCTTCGGGAGAGTTATTTTTGGAACAGAAGCAATCCAGGAGAATTGGAGTAGACGTCAGGGAAGCTTCGAGGAAGACATGAGGCAGGGAGGCGCGCCCTACCCCCCTAGACGCGCCCCCACCCTCGTGGGTCCCTCGTGGCTCCCTTGACCGACTTCTTTCGCCTATATATATCAATATACCCTAAAAACATCGGGGAATAGAATAGATCGGGAGTTCCGCCGCCAGAAGCCTCCGTAGCTATCGAAAACCAATCTAGACCCATTTCGGCACCCTGCCGAAGGGGGGAATCCCTCTTCGGTGGCCATCTTCATCATCTCGGCGCTCTCCGTGACGAGGAGGGAGTAGTTCACCCTCGGGGCTGAGGGTATGTACCAGTAGCTATGTGTTTGTTCTCTCTCTCTCTCTCTCTCGTGTTCTTGAGGTGGTACGATCTTGACGTATCACGAGCTTTGCTATTATAGTTGGATCTTATGATGTTTCTCCCCCTCTACTCTCTTGTGATGGATTGAGTTTTCCCTTTGAAGTTATCTTATTGGATTGAGTATTTAAGGATTTGAGAACACTAGATGTATGTCTTGCACGTGCTTATCTGTGGTGATAATGGGATATCATGTGATCCACTTGATGTATGTTTTGGTGATCAACTTGCGAGTTCCGTGACCTCGTGAACTTATGCATAGGGGTTGGCACATGCTTTTGTCTTGACTCTCCGGTAGATACTTTGGGCACTCTTTGAAGTTCTTTGTGTTGGTTGAATAGATGAATCTAAGATTGTGTGATACATATCGTATAATCATACCCATAGATACTTGAGGTGACATTGGAGTATCTAGGTGACATTAGGGTTTTGGTTGATTTGTGTCTTAAGGTGTTATTCTAGTATGAACTCTATGATAGATTGAAAGGAAAGAATAGCTTCGTGTTATTTTAGTACGAACTCTTGAATAGATCGATCAGAAAGGATAAATTTGAGGTGGTTTCGTACCCTACCATAATCTCTTCGTTTGTTCTCCGCTATTAGTGACTTTGGAGTGACTCTTTGTTGCATGTTGAGGGATAGTTATTGATACGTCCATTTTACATCAAGCTTTTATATCGATATTTATCGCATTATGGACTGTTATTTCACTTTATGTCACAATACTTATGGCTATTCTCTCTTATTTTACAAGGTTTACATGAAGAGCGAGAATGCCGGCAGCTGGAATTCTGGGCTGGAAAAGGAGCTAATATTAGAGACCTATTCTGCGCAACTCCAAAAGTCCTGAAACTCCACGGAACATCTTAAAATAAATAAAGAAAAATCCTCGCCAAAGATGAAGGCCAGGGGGCCCACACCCTGCTCACGAGGGTGGGGGGCGTGCCCCCCTCCTAGGGTGCGCCCCCTACCTCGTGGGCCCCCTGGTGGCTCTCCGACGTCCATCTTCTGCTATATGAAGTCTTTCGATGAGAAAAAAATCAGAAGGAACTTTTCGGGACGAGACTCCGCCGCCACGAGGCGGAACCTTGGCGGATCCAATCTAGAGCTCCGGCAGAGTTGTTCTGCCGGGGAAACATCCCTCCGTGAGGGGGAAATCATCACCAACCCTCCTCTCATCGGGAGAGGGAAATATCCATCAACATGTTCACCAACACCATCTCATCTCCAAACCCTAGTTCATCTCTTGTATCCAATTCTTGTCTCAAAGTCCGGGATTGGTGCTAGTAGGTTGGTAATAGTGTTGATTACGCCTTCTAGTTGATGCTAGTTGGTTTATTTGGTGGAAGATCATATGTTCAGATCCTATATGCATATTATTACCCCTCTGATTATGAACATGAATATGCTTTGTGAGTAATTACGTTCGTTCCTGAGGACAAGGGAGAAGTCTTGCTATGAGTAGTCATGTGAATTTGGTATTCGTTTGATATTTTGATAAGATGTATGTTGTCTAGCCTCTAGTGGTTTTATGTGAACGTCGACTACATAACACTAGACCATTATTTGGGCCTAGAGGAAGGCATTGGGAAGTAATAAGTAGATGATAGGTTGCTAGAGTGACAGAAGCTTAAACCCTAGTTTATGCGTTGCTTCGTAATGGGCTGATTTTGATCCACATGTTTCATGCTATGGTTAGGTTTACCTTAATACTTTTGTTGTAGTTGCGGATGCTTGCAATAGAGGTTAATCATGAGTGGGATACTTGTTCAAGTAAGAACAACACCCAAGCACCGGTCCACCCACATATCAAATTATCAAAGTATCGAACGCGAATCATATGAACGTGATGAAAACTAGCTTGACGATATTCCCATGTGTCCTCGGGAGCACTTTTCCTATTATAAGAGTTTGTTCCGGCTTGTCCTTTGCTATAAAAAGGATTGGGCCACCTTGCCGCACTTTATTTACTATTGTTACTTGTTGCTCGTTACAATTTATCTTATCACAAAACTATATGTTACCACTTATTTCAGTACGTGCAGAGAATACCTTGCTGAAAACTGCTTATCATTTCCTTCTGCTCCTCGTTGGGTTTGACACTCTTACTTATCGAAAGGACTACGATAGATCCCCTATACTTGTGGGTCATCAAGACTCTTTTCTGGCGCCGTTGCTGGGGAGTGTAGCGCCTTTGGTAGGTGGAATTTGGTAAGGAAAATTTTATATAGTGTGCTGAAATTTACTGTCACTTGTTACTATGGAAAGTAATTCTCTGAGGGGCTTTGAGGGAGTCCTGGATTAGGGGGTGTCCGGATGGCCGGACTATACCTTCAGCCGGACTCCTGGACTATGAAGATACAATATTGAAGACTTCGTCCCGTGTCCGGAAGGGACTTTCCTTGGCGTGGAAGGCAAGCTTGGCGATACGGATATGCAGATCTCCTACCATTGTAACCGACCTTGTGTAACCCTAGCCCTCTCCGGTGTGTATATAAACCAGAGGGTTTTAGTCCATAGGACAACAGACAATCATACCATAGGCTAGCCTCTCTGATCTCGTGGTAGATCTACTCTTGTACTACCCATATCATCAATATTAATCAAGCAGGACGTAAGGTTTTACCTCCATCTAGAGGGCTCGAACCTGGGTAAAACTTTGTGTCCCTTGCCTCCTGTTACCATCCGGCCTAGACGCACAGTTCGGGACCCCCTACCCGAGATTCGCCGGTTTTGACACCGACATTGGTGCTTTCATTGAGAGTTTCTCTATGTCGTCGCCATCAGGAAGGATGCCTCGCCCCGTCTTTAAAGACGGCACCGTTGCTAAGGGAGCTTTGGCTGTCGGCCAAACCCTCCGACTAGGTGGTTTTCTTATGACCGCCTGTTCGGCTTCTGCGCCGACGATGACCTCTCAAGCCATCGAAAACAATCTTCATGTCAGCTCGGAACTCGCCGAGCAGTTAGATCCAATGGAGCTCTCCACCATAAACGAGCTCTTGGACCGCTTCGCCGCCCTGGGAGTCGCTATGGATTATGACCAGATTGGGCCTAAACCCGATCTGAGAGAGATTAACTCTCCCCAGGTCACCCATCATGTTGCCGTGGTAGAGGGATAGTGCGGCAACCCTTCATCTATCTTAAGGACTTGCTACGTCCGGTTTCCCGATCCCTCCAAGCCGGATACCCGCGGAGGGGAGGATATCACTCAAGACCTGAACCTAGAGTCAGGCGACAGGCTAGATTCATTGAACAACATCTAGGAATCCAAATTTTCGAGTCCGGAAATTCCTCGGCTTCTGAGCCTCAGATGGGGTGAGGCTTCGGATTTAATTCCACCCACCCACCCCAACATAAGCGATCTATCCAAAATCAGGCAAGAGCCCGATGAAACAGTACATCATTACTGGGCCAGATTCCTCCTGGTCAAGAACAGGCTAAGGGACTGCCGCGAGGAAGACACAATCTCAATATTCTACGATAATTGCATGGACAAGGGAATACTCAACTCCATAAGTCTCCGTGATATTACACGCTTCGCTGACTTGGCGTCCATTGTACGAAAGTACTGTGCGATGGAAAGCGCTTGGAAAACCGAAATAAAATTTTGGGACAATCCGGCCCTGAATACAAACCCAGTCCGAAATAAAAGGGTGCATCATCACCAGACACCCGGGTCAAGCACTAAAAAGCAAAAACCCTCTACAGGGCATGGAACCGTACTGGAAGGATGGCTCAATGGACCATGTAAAATTCACAGTACAGAGGACGCCACACCAACTCACAGCCTCAGAGCATGTTGGATACTCCGGCAGGTGGCCAAAATTGGCGAAAATCTCCTAATTCCGGAGGCCACAGAAAGCCACCCCAGAGACACCAATACGGTATTAACAGTCTTCGAGAGTTTCGCATCAAATAATATGCAAAAAAGGACACTCCGCAGCCTTGCCGAAGTCTACCAAGTAGCAACAATAAACCCATGGAGTGACACGGCTATTACCTTTAACGCCAGTGATGAACCTAAATTCCGAACAGCCCGAGCACCAGCAGCATTGGTCCTCAGTCCAATGGTGGATGGATTTCGTCTTACCAAGGTACTCATGGACGGCGGCAGTGGATTGAACCTCATTTATGAGGAAACCCTTCAAAAAATGGAAATAGACTGGAACCGCATTGAGCGAAGCAGCACAACCTTTAGAGGAATAATCCCCAGTCGGGAAGCGCGATGTACAGGAAAAATCACACTAGATGTGGTGTTCGGCACGCCGGATAATTACAGGTCCGAAGAGGTCACGTTCCATCTGGCTCCGTTCAGCAGCGGTTATCACGCTCTGCTAGGGCAGGAAGCGTTTACAATCTTCCAAGCAATACCCCATTACGGGTACATGAAGCTCAAGATGCCCGGGCCTAATGGGATCATCACTCTCGCTAGTGATCCGGACATAGCACTCCGCGCCGAAAACAAGACAGCCACACTGGCCCTCGAGGCACTATCCGAAGCCCTAGCGGCTGAGGAACTGACTGCGCTGCGCTCTACGGTGAATAGGGACGATGTGGTACTCGACAAAAGATCCAAGTCCACCTCCTTTAAACCGGCAGACGAAATAGTCAAATTCTAGGTCCATCAAACGGACCCCAATAAAACAGCTTCCATCGGGGCACATTTAGACCCTGATGTAGACGCCGCACTGCGAGAGTTCCTATGAGAGAACTGGGACATTTTCGCCTGGCACCCTTCAGACATGCCAGGAATCCCACGCAGGCTGGCCGAGCACAGCTTAAATATCCTAAAAGGATTCAAGCCTGTCAAACAAGCTCTTCGGCGTTTTTCCGAACCTAAGAGACAGGCCATGGGAGAAGAGCTAGCAAAGCTATTGGAGGCCGGATTCATCAGAGATATAAAACATCCGGACTGGCTAGCAAACCTGGTGATGGTACCAAAGAAGGACAAATCCTAGCGCCTGTGCGTTGATTGTAAGGACCTTAACAAGGCCTGCCCAAAGGATCCCTTCCCCCTCCCCCGCATCGATCAAATTATCGACGCTACCGTAGGACATGATTCGTTGTGTTTCCTCGACGCATATTCCGGCTACCATCAAATCAAGATGGCAGAACCAGACCAAGCCGCAACGGCATTCATCACACCATACGGCCCATTCTGCTTAAACACAATGCCCTTCGGGCTCAAAAACGCCGGTGCAACATATCAGCGCATGATTCAGACATGTCTGGCAAACCAGATCGGCAAAATAGTGGAGGCATATGTAGATGATCTGGTCGTCAAAACAAGACATGTCGAATCTCTAGTAGACGACTTGAGGCTCACATTCGATAACCTCCGAACATACGACATCAAGCTCAACCCAGAAAAATGTGTTTTCAGCGTTCCAGCCGGAAAGCTCTTTGGCTTCATTGTATCCGGTAGAGGAATTGAAGCAAATCCATCCAAGATCCGAGCTCTGTCACAACTGGATATCCCAAAGGACCTCAAACAAATACAAAAGTTAACCGGATGCCTGGCGGCTCTAAGCCGCTTTATCTCCCGCTTGGGAGAAAAGGCCCTACCCCTTTACCGCCTCCTTCGGTGCACCAAACACTTCGAATGGACGGATGCAGCCACGGCCGGACTCGACGAAATAAAAGCCATATTGGCAACAAACCCAGTCCTGGCCGCGCCAAACATTGGCGAACCAATGCTATTGTACATTGCAGCAACATATCAGGTTGTAAGCGCAGTACTCGTCGTCGAACGAGAAACGGACGGACACAAATTCCCCCTTCAAAAGCCGGTCTATTATGTGTCCACTATCCTCACTCCCTGCAAATCACGGTACCCCGCGTTATCAAAAGATTGCGTATGCGGTATTCATGGCATCCCAGAAGCTACGACACTACTTTCAAGAGTGTTCAATAACAGTAGCCTCGGAAGTACCACTTAATGATATTATAAACAACCGTGACGCAACGGGCCGGATTGCAAAATGGGCCATTGAGCTCCTCCCATTCGACATAACTTATAAGCCACAACGAGCCATCAAGTCACAAGTCTTGGCTGACTTCGTCGCAGAATGGACGGAGGCTGAACTCCCTAAAGAGTACGGCACATATTCAAATTGGATCATGCATTTCGACGGCTCCAAGATGTTGGCCGGACTGGGGGCTGGCGTCGTTTTGACGTCCCCCACAGGAGACACAGTTCAATACGTACTCCAGATTATGTACACGGACTCCAACAATGCAGCCGAATATGAGGCCCTTTTACATGGTCTCCGGATGGCAGTATCCACGGGCATTCAACGCCTAGAGGTGCGCGGGGACTGGAACCTCGCAATATCCCAAATAAATGGAGACTTCGATGCCAAGGATCCAAAAATGGCAGCTTACCGTAACGCCGTCCTAAAAATGTCAGCTCGGTTCGAAGGGCTTGAATTCCACCATGTAGCCCGGGAAAATAATCAGGCGGCGGATGTCCTGGCACGCATCGGCGCAAAACGCGATGTAGTCCCCCCCAACATCTTCTTGGAAAGGCTGTTCAAGCCATCCATAGTATGGGAAGGGAGCCAAACAATAACAGCCCGCACCCAACCGCACTGCCCGACACCGAATATTCCGACACAATCGGAGGCTCTGCCAATGAAATAACACCTTTAGCCCATGTACTAATGGCTGTTATCGCCCCGTGGACGGAACCATTCCTCGCCTACCTTACTAGGCAGGAACTCCTCGAGGACCAAAACAAGGCACACTGCATAGTGCGGCGATCCAAAGCCTACAAAGTCCACGAGGGAGAGCTTTATAACAAAAGCACTATCGGAGTCCTTCAAAGGTGCATCTCCGAAGAGGAAGGGCGGAACCTCCTGGCTGAAATTCATGCCGGACTCGGCGGTCATCACATGGCAGCTCGGTCCCTTGTAATCAAGGCCTTACGTACAGGCTTTTATTGGCTGACGGCCCGGGCAGACGCCTAGGACTTAGTCCAACGATGCACCGGTTGCCAGCTCTTTGCAAACCAAAGCCATATGCCACCCACCGCCCTCCAAACTATCCCCATCACTTGGCCCTTCGCGGTCTGGGGGCTTGACATGGTTGGACCCCTTAGAGGTGGAACCCACAAGCAAAAATACTTACTGGTCATGGTGGATAAGTTCACCAAATGGATAGAAGCCAAGCCTGCTAAGACGGCCGAATCCGGACCGGTGATAGACTTTATATCCGGGGCGTACACTGTTACGGCATCCCCCATAGCATCATCACGGATAATGGCACGAACTTCAGGGCCAACGAGGTAAAACTCTGGTGCAAAAACATGGGCATCAAGCTCGATTATGCTTCCGTCTATCACCCACAAACTAATGGCCAGGTCGAACGTGCAAATGGTCTTATCATGAGCGGCATCAAACCCATATTAGTGCGGTCCCTCAAGGAATCTAACACGCACTGGGTAGAGGAGCTCGACTCTGTACTATGGGGGCTGCGGACCACGCCGAATCGCACCACCGGATACACAACATTCCTTATGGTGTATGGCGCAGAGGCAGTTTTGCCTTGCGACATAATTCATGACTCACCTCGAGTGCGCATGTATGAAGAAAGAGAAGCCGAGCTCGATCGGCAGGACAGCTTGGATGCATTGGAGGAGGAGCGTGACGTGGCAAAAGCCCATTCCGCATTCTATCAACAGTAGGCTCGAAGATACCAAAGCAGAGAAGTACGGGCCAAAAATTACAACGTTGGCGAATTAGTTCTATGACTACCAGACAAGAAAAAGGACAAACTCAAGCCCAAGTGGGAAGGTCCCTTCATAATTGACCAAGTCCTGACTGGTGGAGCGTACCGCCTGCGAGATGCATCGGATAACCGACTCGAGCCGAACCCATGGAACGCAGCCCGTCTCCGAAGATTCTATGCCTAGCGCCGGACTCTGTGTTCGTCTCCTTCTTCTCTCCATTTTTTATATACTTTCTGTCTTACATTCCTCTTCTTCTCTCTCTCTCTCTCTCTTATAGCCTTTAAAGGCTCATAAAGTGACGCGCTATCCGCGCTCATTAAACCTGGGGGCTTCTTTAAACAGAAGCTTATTTATACTGGCTTCATGCCCAACACATGTGTCACACTTCCGCATGTACCTTTTATTCACCATTATATGCATCGATATGACTTAAGTTTTGGCCAAGCTGGGTTGCCTGGCTCCTGTGCTTACCCCTACATTTCCGATTGTTCGGCTAGGTGGTAAAGGGATCACCACTGCAATTGTTACTGCTGGGTCAGCCGGACGTGTACCTCAGACTGTGTGAAGCCGAAAACTAGCGTTCTTAAGGGAATATTCGGTCGATGAACTAAAGATGATATTTTTATTTTATTTATCTATACGCCCCTAGATGTTTTTCCTGCGTTTCTTTTCGCAGCATGGACAAGCACTTCAGGGCATGCCTCCCAGGGAAAGGAACCCCTAAGGGAACTATTCTCCCTGGAAGATGTTTCTTACTAACCATGTAATATAACATAACTAGTCGGGCACTTGTCTGTTCACGCACTAATGACCCCTACGCCTGGTCTCCATGCATTCCCCGGTTCCTATATAACCGCATGGGAATTCGGACACACTCCGGACCGTCAGGTCCTGAGGCTGAAGCGAAAAGGTCGGCCATGACAAATGATCTACAATCCGGCTAGAAGGCATTATAAATGTCAATTAAATTACATAGTCATTTTGACTGACTGTATTACTCTTCAATACCATCTAACAGGCTGTCTAATTTACAGTCCTGCTGGGAATACTTTGCGGCCAACTCTACTTGGCCGTATACTAAGCTTACAGGGATCTCCTTCCCATCGGGCCCTACAGGACCAACCTTAGCCATGTGGTTGGGGTCAGCCTTTGTGTACCGCGTCTTCACCATGGCCCAGGCCTCCCTAGCACCTTGACGGCAGGACGATATCTTCCACAATCGGAAGTGCCGACGTGCTCCCTTTAGCTTCTCCGCAAGCTCTCCAAGACCTTCGGGCATGGAGATGGATGGCCACAGGGCCTGGGCGACGCCTTGCATCGCCTGCCGAACTTGATCGAGCAGTTGCGAGAGCTCGGGAAGAAGGTCACCCATAGAACTGGGAATCTCCTCTGTAGGACGACCTGTTAGCACACCTACAGACATTGCTCTGTTAGTCGACTTCCCCGCCGAACTTTCTTTCAAAGGTTCGTTCAAGCACTTACTAAATATGCCGCACCGAAGCCGCTGATTCTCCTTAATGGAGTCTGACAGCTGGGCACGAACATCTTTCAGCTCAACGCCCAGCTTGGTGTTGGCATCTTGGAGATCATTCTTCTCCCGCCTCACCTTTGTCGACACCTTCTCACCAGCCTTTAGCTGGCGTAGGAGGTGTTGCCTTTCCGGATTCAATCGGGCGCCATCTGCAATTTCATTTGTGTGATTCGCACCCATGCCGTGCTTCGCAAAATACTTATCTTTCAAAGTGTATATTACCAGAGGGGGTCTCCTTGGGCTCCCCTGCCGCGGCTAGTGCGGCCTCAAGTTGGGCTTTGCACTCTTCCAGCTCCTTGGACAGTAGGGAATTCTTTTCTGTTAGAACCTGCATAACAAATGATCCTTAAATCAGTTATTCTAACTGTTTCAAGTCTCGGGGGCTACTGGTATATATACAATTACCAAAATTTTCTTACCCGTATGTCTTTTACATATTGCTCCGTGGCTCTGGCTAGACCACTTTGAGCGGCACGGAGGTACCCATCTCCCAAATTAAAGGCATCTAATGCCTCTTGGAAGAAACAAGCATCACGAAGAATTGTCCGGCGACGCCTGTGGTTCATGGCACTCTCCACCTCAGAGTTGGTGGCAGACAACCTGTCCACATCCTCCATCGGAGGAGCGTCCAGTGCGCGCCTTGTGTTCGCCTCCGCCTCTGGACCAGGCTTTGGAGCCTGGCTGGTGGAGGCGCGGTTGGCAGCCTCTCCGGGTATAGTCCGGCGAGGTCTCTTTGTCCTGAAGAGAGCATGAGTGTTAATATGCCTCGCAGGTGTAACACCTGGGATAAGGGGGCGCGACATACCTTTGCGCTGACGCCTCGGTCCGGACTGCGCCTCTTTTCTGCCCACGGGCCCCTGCGGCCCCTCGTTGGCTTGCCGCCGCAGGTTCGGCCTCCCGTCTCAAAAACCTCCCCTGCAAAGCTCGGTTGTAATCAGGAAACTGAAAACACGAGAGGGCGGACACCTATTTGGGATACTGGGACTTCGATCTCAGTTACCTGGGAGGCTGGGATTAGCCCTGGGTAATCGGCCGTAATGGCCACCAAGGCGTTGTCCTTGCTCAACTTATGGAACACTCCATCAATCAGCTCCACAGATATGTCCGGATCCTCTTGAGAGGCCGGGTCGAGGGACCGTCCTGGGTCCTCGGGTTGTGGAGGAGGGCTGTTTATTTCCTTAACAGCCCGGCGCAGTTCCTGCATTGAAGTCGTTAGACTGAATATTTAACAATGGGAATACAAAACGGATGGGAAACTAAATGTGACCGCTTACCCAGCTTGGGGGATTGTGCATAGAGAATCCACCCTGTGGGTTGACGTGCAGAAATTCCTCCTCTTCTCGCTTATACAAAGTGGACAAGATCTTTAGTAGAGCGGCAGCTGAATCCGGCCCCTTACGACCGTAGCGGGTGGCGTCACCCTCCCTGTTGAAGTCACACATGGGGTGGCTTCTATACTGAAGCGGCTGCACCCCCCGCATGATGCATTCGGCCATAACCCCGATCATGGTCAGTCTGGAATGGGCTAACAATCTTATTCGGCCCATCAGGTAAATGATGTCCCTGTCACTTTCCCTCTCAGGGCTCCGTGGACGCCAGCTTAGGCGCTTCTTTAAGGGAGCACTGTCGAACTCAAGGAGGCCAATCCGAACAGGATCCGGCAGTGGGACATCCTCTATATAAAACCATTCTGAAGGCCAGTCTTCGGACGCCTTCTTTGGAGTTCCAGATAGATATCCAGTCCCGGGGATGCGCCACACTTCGGCTCCGCCCACTTGATACATTGACCCCTCCTTAGAGCGGGGCACAAGGCAGAATAACCTTTTCCATAGCCCGAAATGAGCCTCGATACCCAAAAACAGCTCGCAGAGGGCTACGAAGCCCGTGATATGCAATACGGAGGCAGGCGTGAGATTGTGTAGCTGGAGGCCGTAGAACTCCAACAGCCCCCGGAGAAATGGATGGATTGGAAACCCGAGCCCCCTTATTAAATAAGGGACGAGGCATACCCGCTCTCCTTTGGAGGGATTAGGGGCACTCTCCGCTTGCTTTCCACCGTTATAGACGGCAAGACCGGCTCGAACTGGGATCATATAGGCCGGGGGAGAAATCCCTTGGTCTGGAGCGTCACTAGCTCGCTATGCGGGATGGAGCATCTCCCCCAATATCCAGGCTGAGGGCTGGAAGGGCGAAAGGAGGAGTTGCGATGGCTGGCGATGGTGGAATGGACCTTTGTCGGATGCGCTCTGATGAACACTCGCGAAGGGGAGAAGGTGTGGTTTGGATCTAAATCCTCGTCCCCTTAAATGGGCGGCTCATTTACGCGGCTAGGGGTGTGAATGTAAAAACACTCAGACTTTTCATATTTGTTTGACATGTGGGAGATGGCCATTATTGGGCGTTGAAGCCGAGGAGTGCAACATTTACAAGAAGCCAGACTTTATTTAACAGGTACACGGAATTTGGAGGAGAACCCGCCTTGCAATGCCGAAGACAATCTGTGCGCCGGACTCATCATCATTGAAGCCTGGTTCGGGGGTACTGAGGGAGTCCTGGATTAGGGGGTGTACGGATGGCCGGACTATACCTTCAGCCGGACTCCTGGACTATGAGATACAATATTGAAGACTTCGTCCCGTGTCCGGAAGGGACTTTCTTGGCGTGGAAGGCAAGCTTGGCGATACGGATATGCAGATCTCCTACCATTGTAACCGACCTTGTGTAACCCTAGCCCTCTCCGGTGTCTATATAAACCGGAGGGTTTTAGTCCATAGGACAACAGACAATCATACCATAGGCTAGCTTCTAGGGTTTAGCCTCTCTGATCTCGTGGTACATCTACTCTTGTACTACCCATATCATCAATATTAATCAAGCAGGATGTAGGGTTTTACCTCCATCGAGAGGGCCCGAACCTGGGTAAAACTTCATGTCCCTTGCCTCTTGTTACCATCCGGCCTAGACGCACAGTTTGGGACCCCCTACCCGAGATCCGCCGGTTTTGACACCGACAGGCTTGTTCGGGGTATCTTCACCCCGTCCAATAGAGCAAAGAGTTTCTCCTCAACCTACTGAACCTATTGAAAATGAAATTCCTAATGAGTATCCCTCGGGTATGATAGAAAAACTGCTAGCTATCCCTTTTACAGGAGATGGAACAAAGCATCCTGATGAGCACTTAATATATGTGGATGAAGTTTGTGGATTATTTAAGCTTGCAGGTATACCCGATGATGTTGCTAAGAAGAAGTCTTCCCTTTATCTTTGAAGGGAGACGCATTGTGTCGGTGTACTAGAGTAGGGGTACCCTATTACCCCGAACTCGTGCACGGGCAGTTGCAGCGCCCCGCGGCAAGGCTTGCCGGGTGACCGCCAGGACCCTCCGTGGTTCCCTTGAAGACCATTCAAGAACAAAGTACTCAAACCAAGGCCCCGGCAAGAGGAGCTTGCCGGGAAGGCCAACTAAGGCCCCGGCAAGAGGAGCTTGCCGGGAAGGCCAACCAAGGCCCCGGGAAGAGGAGCTTGCCGGGAAGAGACGAGACCCCGGCAAGAGGAGCTTGCCGGGAAGGCCACTCAAGGCATACCAAGAAAGCTTGCCATGACGTGCCCTGCGTCCCGGCAAGATCCGGCGAGCGACAAGCTTCCGGACGCGACAAGACGACGGCCGCGACAAGGAGCCTGCCGCGGGAAACCCCCACTTCGTGCCCGCGCTCCAGCACACCTGCTGACGTGTCGCTTTGGGACTCTCCCAAGCACACGTGGTAGGAGGCCGTGCAGCTAGGGGTACGTGGTGGCAAGCAGAGATGAAGAGAAGCCCATCATGGCAAACGGTGGCGCTCCTAACAGTCACCTTTTGCACTGTTTAGGAGACTCAGACAGGCATTTAATGCCCTTGTCCCCTGCCGTCAGAGTTAGGTAGGGTGCACTGTATCCACAGTAGCGGTAGCTGCACCTACCGCATCCTTTTCCATTTCTATCCTTTTAGTCTACGTTGCCACCTGTGGGTAACCCCTTGAAAGTATAAAAGAAGGCCCAAGCGCAACGTAGAGGAGGTTCGGCCAGCTCGGCTCATCCAACACCAGGAACACTCTCACGCTCAGTCTGGCAGCGTCCATCGCTCCTGAGCAAGAATCCAATACACACAAACAAGCAGCAGTAGGGTTTTACGCATCCGTGCGGCCCGAAGCTGGGTAAAATCGCCCGCGTGTACCGCCTCGATCCGCTCTTTGTGCGCTCTCCGCCCCCCACCGAACCGAAAGGGGCCCTGTCCCCATAGGTGTCGGTGGAATCAGCATCCCCCCGACATCTCTGGCGCGCCAGGTAGGGGGCGTCGAGATTGTGCGAATCCGATCCGGCGTGCACACAAGGCTCAGTTGTTCTTCATCGTCATGGCTCCTAAGGAGCGGGCGAGTAAAAGAACGACGCCAGTGCGACAACAGAAAAAGCTAAGCCATGTGAAACTTTAGATATTTCCTTTCTATATAAGGTTATCCGCCTCGGAGATCTTGTTCTTTGTACGAAAAACCTGTGCGCGTAGGAATCAACTCGTAGCTAGTTGCGCCCTTACTCTGTTTCGAGTCCGCTCAACAACTTAAGTGAGCTGCTAGCGCCCTTACTTTGCTTCGAGTCCGCTCAGCAACTTAAGTGAGCCGCTAGCGCCCTTACTTTGTTTCGAGTCAGCTCAACAACTTAAGCGAGCTGCAACTAGTTGCGACAAGATTGCTTGCTGGTAGCTACCCCGCCAGCAGGCTGCTGAAGTTCCGCACTCGGCGCTCGCGGCAAGGGTGCCTGCACCGGCAAGTTTCCCTAGAAAGCGTAGGGTGGACGTACAAAGAGAGGTTGAACAGGAAGATAGCATGCACTATTTATTTGAGATTTCTACATAGACCTGTATGCCGAGGAGCCTTCTCGGGGCTAGTTGTGCTCCATGTTGCCTCGAGTCCGCTCGGCAACTTGTGCGGTTGCGCTAGAACCAAGAAGGTAAACCTTTCCGGGAGGCGATGTTCCCGAATAGCCACTAAGGGCCCATTCCCTCAAGCGCTACTGGCTGGATCGTACGCACCGGAAAGCATTCCAGCAGGCATAGGGAATATGCAGCAAAGGTCAAAATTCGCAAGCGAGTTAAGTGCACTTCGGATGCTAATCACTTGTCATGTTTAAATGCAGTTATGGCCCGGGGGCTGGCAACGCCCCTAGGGCCAATCTTTTCGGCAACGATCTTGTCGGGAGCCGGTGCCAAGAACGATGAAGTTCTTCGCCGTAAGCCTTTCCGGCAACGATCTTGTCGGGAGCCAGCGTCAAGAACGACGAAGTTCTTCGCCATAAGCCTTTCCGGCAACCATCTTGTCGGGGGCCGGTGCCAAGAACGACGAAGTTCTTCTCCATAAGCCTTTCCAGCAACGATCTTGTCGGGAGCCGGCGTCAAGAACGATGAAGTTCTTCACCGTAAGCCTTTCCGGCAACGATCTTGTTGGGATCCGGCAAGAACAATGAAGTTCTTTGCCATAAGCCTTTCCAGCAACGATCTTGCCGGGGGCCGGTGTCAAGAACAACGAAGTTCTTCGCTAAAAGCCTTCCTAGCAACGAGCTTGCCGGAAGCCGGCATCGAGAACGTCAAAGTTCTCTGCTGAAGATAAAAGCCTTCCTGGCAACGAGCTTGCCGGAAGCCGGCATCGAGAGTGTCAAAGTTCTCTGCTGAAGGTAAAAGCCTTCCTGGCAACGAACTTGCCGGAAGCCGGCATCGAGAACGTCAAAGTTCTCTGCTGAAGGTAAAATCCTTCCTGGCGACAAGCCTGCCGGAAGCCGGCATCGAGAACGTCAAAGTTCTCTGCTGAAGATAAAAGCCTTCCTGGCAACGAGCTTGCCGGAAGCCAGCATCGAGAACGTCAAAGTTCTCTGCTGAAGATAAAAGCCTTCCTGGCAACAAGCCTGCCGGAAGCCGGCATCGAGAACGTCAAAGTTCTCTGCTGAAGGTAAAAGCCCTCCTGGCAATGAGCTTGCCGGAAGCCGGCATCGAGAACGTCAAAGTTCTCTGCTGAAGGTAAAAGCCTTCCTGGCGACAAGCCTGCCGGAAGTCGGCATCGAGAACATTAAAGTTCTCTACTGAAGATAAAAGCCTTCCTGGCGACCAGCTTGCCGGAAGCCGGCATCGAGAACGTCAAAGTTCTCTGCTGAAGATAAAAGCCTTCCCGGCAAGCCAGTATCGCTGGGGGCTATGAGTGCCAAGAATCGTCCACGGCAAACCAGAGTTGCCGGGGGCTGCAATATCAGATAAGTCTTTCATCCCTCATCATGCATCTTCTTATGGACTAGGGAATGCGAAACCACGTTTCTTCCCGAAAACTGCCGTGCTCCCTCAACTCTAGGCCCTGGGGCTCGTTCTCGGGGCCAAGCTTAGTCGCAGTCGCGGCAGCAAAGGGATGAAATGAGGAGACCGCACCCACCTCGTTCCTACCTCCGTCTAAAACGTGAGAAAGGTTGAGCGACGTGGGAAGGCGGCAGGCCCTGTTGCCGGGAGATGAAATGTCTGTCTGAGGGACACCAAGGATTCGCTCCTTGGCGTGGGTTTAGCTCACGAGACAAATAACCCGGCAAGCATCCCCTTTTCATTAAAAAACATCCCACTCAGTTACAGTCCATGGAGGATGAAAAACATGAAAGAGAGGATTACAAATTTTAGATACAGCTAAGGCCCGAAGGCTTACAAATTAAAAAGATAAGATGCCCGTGATCCCTTTCCTGTCCCTCTTTTCAGGAGGTAGGTCAAGGAGGCGAAAAGGGCAAAAGGAGTGCCTAGGCGAGCTACGGGTGCCAGAAGACACCAAGAGAACATCCCGGGGCCGTCCGAAGGCTGGACGGCGATGGCGGAGCTGGAAGCCGGAGGCGACGACGAGGCGCCCGGCGCAGCCTGACTAAGAACTCGCAAGGGTCGTCCCCTATATGGACCGCCGTGGGGGGAGGAGCCGCCGGCACAGGTGAAGCTGACGCGCCGCCCCGTCCGCCTCTTCCCCGAGCGCATCGACCTCGTCCTCGACCTCGTCCGCGACCTCGCCCCCTCCCTCTTCCCCTTATGGCTGGCTCTGCCACCACGGGCGCGGAAGAGGGAGAGATGCGCTGTCTGGCGGCGACCCTCGCCGCCACCGATGAAGGGCCTGGGTTCCCTTTCTCCATGGCAGATGAGAGGAAGGGGAGCAGAAGCTGAAGAAAGGAGAAGATGAGAGAGTGCGGGTTTCTGTGCTCCCATCCCGCTCTTTATAAAGGAGCGAGGTGGGGGCTCGGCCGCCCCGCTCAGCGAATCAAGGCACGGGAAGGGCAGGGAGTCGGGGCCAACCCGCTCGTGACGGCCCAGTTTCCCACTCCACCGTCCGTGACCCCAAGCGCATGGGAGCCGCGTGGCGGGGATGCAGAACAAAGGCGACAGATGAGGCGGCCTCGCTCCGCCCCGTGAACGCGGGGAGTGGACGTCCCGAAAACCGCGCACCGGCCCCGTCCAGTAAATGCACCACGCCCCCACACCTACCTCCGTTTAGGGAGGAGGGCGTGAACCGTCCCCATCATCGTGGCCTGACGCATGCTCGGGGGGCTTAGGCCCACGCACGCCACCCACGATCTCACCCACGACGCCGCGTTTGACGCGTGCTGTTCTGGGCGTGCGTGGTGGGAGCGGAGAGATATGCGGTGTGACCTAGGCCGCGCGTGCCCGTGCACTGTTTTGGGACTGGCCCAACAGCGCTCGGCACCGTGTATGGCCCAGGCCCGGGGGCTCCTGTCGGTGTACTAGAGTAGGGGTACCCTATTACCCCGAACTCGTGCATGGGCAGTTGCAGCGCCCCGCCGGCAAGGCTTGCCGGGTGACCGCCAGGACCCTCCGTGGTTCCCTTGAAGACCATTCAAGAACAAAGTACTCAAACCAAGGCCCCGGCAAGAGGAGCTTGCCGGGAAGGCCAACTAAGGCCCCGGCAAGAGGAGCTTGCCGGGAAGGCCAACCAAGGCCCCGGCAAGAGGAGCTTGCCGGGAAGAGAGGAGACCCCGGCAAGAGGAGCTTGCCGGGAAGGCCACTCAAGGCATACCAAGAAAGCTTGCCGTGACGTGCCCTGCGTCCCGGCAAGATCCAGCGAGCGACAAGCTTCCGGACGCGACAAGACGACGGCCGCGACAAGGAGCCTGCCGCGGGAAACCCCCACTTCGTGCCCGCGCTCCAGCACACCTGCTAACGTGTCGCTTTGGGACTCTCCCAAGCACATGTGGCAGGAGGCCGTGCAGCTAGGGGTACGTGGTGGCAAGCGGAGATGAAGAGAAGCCCATCGTGGCAAACGGTGGCGCTCCTAACAGTCACCTTTTGCACTATTTAGGAGACTCAGACAGGTATTTAATTCCCTTGTCCCCTGCCGTCAGAGTTAGGTAGGGTGCACTGTATCCACAATAGCGGTAGCTGCACCTACCGCATCCTTTTCCATTTCTATCCTTTTAGTCTACGTTGCCACCTGTGGGTAACCCCTTGAAAGTATAAAAGGAGGCCCAAGCGCAACATAGAGGAGGTTCGGCCAGCTCGGCTCATCCAACACCAGGAACACTCTCACGCTCAGTCTGGCAGCGTCCATCGCTCCTGAGCAAGAATCCAATACACACAAACAAGCAGCAGTAGGGTTTTACGCATCCGTGCGGCCCGAAGCTGGGTAAAATCGCCCGCGTGTACCGCCTCGATCCGCTCTTTGTGCGCTCTCCGCCCCCCACCGAACCAAAAGGGGCCCTGTCCCCATAGGTGTCGGTGGAATCAGCATCCCCCCGACACATTGATATGGTATAGGCTATGTGATGATATGAGATCATGGGACTATAAAAGATTGAAGTTGGAATTTCATCAAAAGTATTACCCTATGCATCTTGTTCATCGTGATCGCAATTATATATATAATTTCTGGCCTCATGAAGGAGAAAGCATCGCTCAAGCTTGGGGGAGGCTTAAATCAGTGTTATAGTCATGCCCTAATCATGAGCTCTCAAGACAAATGAGTATTCAAAATTTATATGCTTGGCTTTCTGATAACAATCGCACCATGCTTGATACTTCTTGTGCTGGCTCTTTTATGATGGAGACTATTGAATTCAGATGGAATTTATTGGATAGAATTAAACACAACTCTAAAGATTGGGACCTCAACGAAGGTAAGGAGTCAGGTATGACACCTAAGTTTAATTGTGTTAAATCTTTTATGGATACCGATATTTTCCGTAAGTTTAGCACTAAATATGGACTTGACTCTAAGATAGTAGCTTCTTTCTGTGAATCTTTTTCTACTTATGTTGATCTCCCTAAGGAGAAGTGGTTTAAATATCATCCTCCCATAGAAGTAAAAGTAGCTGCACCTATTAAAGTTGAAGAAAAGACTGTCCCTTATAATGATCCTATTGTTCCTACTTCTTATCTTGATGAAAAAAAGATATAACCTGTTATTATTAGTGCTATCCTTTTAGAGCATGAAGAAGAAAGATTATTGAAAACTCTGAAGAAGCACCGTGCTGCTATTGGATATACTCTTGATGATCTTAAGGGCATTAGTCCCACTCTATGTCAACATAAAATAAATTTGGAAGAAGATGCCAAACCAGTTCGTGATCCTCAACGCCGTATGAATCCTAAAATGAAAGAAGTGGTAAGAAAAGATCATTACCCCATTGCTGATAGTGAGTGGGTAAGTCCTGTCCATTGTGTCCCTAAGAAGGGAGGTATTACTGTTGTTCCTAATGATAAAGATGAATTGATTCCACAAAGAATTATCATAGGTTATAGGATGGTTATTGATTTCCGCAAATTAAATAAAGCTACTAAGAAAGATCATTACCCCTTACCTTTTATTGATCAAATGCTAGAAAGATTATGCAAACACACACACTATTGCTTTCTAGATGGTTATTCTGGTTTCTCTCAAATACCTGTGTCGGCTAGAGATCAATCAAAGACTACTTTTACATGCCCTTTTGGTACTTTTGCTTATAGACGTATGCCTTTTGGTTTATGTAATGCACCTGCTACCTTCCAAAGATGCATGATGGCTATATTCTCTGACTTTTGTGAAAAGATTTGTGAGGTTTTCATGGACGACTTTCCGTCTATGGTTCCTCTTTTGATGATTGCTTGAGCAATCTTTATCGAGTTTTGCAGAGGTGTGAAGAAACTAATCTTTTCTTGAATTGGGAAAAGTGCCACTTTATGGTTAATGAAGGTATTGTCTTGGGGCACAAAGTTTCTGAAAGAGGTATTGAAGTTGATAAAGCCAAGGTTGATGCTATTGAAAAGATGCCATGTCCCAAGGACATCAAAGGTATAAGAAGTTTCCCTGGTCACGCCGGGTTTTACACGAGGTTCATTAAGGACTTCTCAAAAATTTCTCGGCCTCTGACTAATTTATTGCAAAAAGATATACCATTTGTCTTTGATGATGATTGTGTAGAAGCATTTTAAATACTTAAGAAAGCATTAGTCTCTGCACCTATTGTTCAGCCACCTGATTGGAACCTACCCTTTGAAATTATGTGTGATGCTAGTGATTATGATGTAGGTGCTGTTCTTGGGCAAAGAGTTGATAAGAAATTAAATGTTATTCATTATGCTAGTAAGACTCTAGACAATGCTCAAAGAAATTATGCTACTACTGAAAAAGAGCTTTTAGCAGTTGTATTTGCTTGTGATAAGTTCAGATCTTATATTGTTGATTCTAAAGTAACTATCCAAACTGATCATGCTGCTATTAAATATCTTATGGAAAAGAAAGATGCTAATCCTAGACTTATTAGATCGGTTCTCTTGCTACAAGAATTTGATTTGCATATTATTGATAGAAAGGGAGCTGAGAACCCCATTGCAGACAACTTGTCTAGGTTAGAAAATATTCTTGATGACCCACTACCTATTAATGATAGCTTTCCTGATGAACAATTAAATGTTATAAGTACTTCTCGTAGTACTGCATGGTATGCTGATTATGCTAATTATATTGTTGCTAAGTTTATACCACCTAGCTTCACATACCAACAAAAGAAAAAGCTCTTTTATGATTTGAGACATTACTTTTGGGATGACCCACATCCTTATAAAGAAGGAGTAGATGGTGTTATTAGACGTTGTGTACCTGAGCATGAACAGGAACAGATCCTACGCAAGTGTCATTCTGAGTCTTATGGAGGACACCACACTGGAGATGGAACTGCACATAAGGTATTGCAATCTGGATTTTATTGGCCTATTCTCTTCAAGGATGCCCATAAGTTTGTCTTGTCTTGTGATGAATGTCAAAGAATTGGTAATATTAGTAGACGTCAAGAAATGCCTATGAATTATTCTCTTGTTATTGAACCATTTGATGTGTGGGGCTTTGATTATATGGGACCTTTTCCTGCCTCTAATGGATACACACATATTTTAGTTGTTGTTGATTACATTACTAAGTGGGTAGAAGCTATTCCAACTAGTAGTGCTGATCATAACACTTCTATTAAAATGCTTAAAGAAGTTATTTTCCCGAGGTTTGGAGTCCCTAGATATTTAATGACCGATGGTGGTTCACACTTTATTCATGGTGCTTTCTGTAAAATGCTTGCTAAATATGATGTTAATCATAGAATTGCATCTCCTTATCACCCACAGTCTAGTGGTCAAGTAGAGTTGAGCAATAGAGAGCTCAAATTAATTTTGCAAAAGACTGTTAATAGGTCTAGAAAGAGTTGGTCTAAAAAACTTGATGATGCATTATGGGCTTATAGAACTGCATACAAAAATCCTATGTGTATGTCTCCGTATAAAATGGTCTATGGAAAAGCATGTCACTTACCTCTCGAACTAGAATATAAGGCATATTGGGCTATTAAAGAGCTTAACTATGATTTTAAACTTGCCGATGAGAAGAGGTTATTTGATATTAGCTCACTTGATGAATGGAGAGCCCAAGCTTATGAAAATGCCAAGTTGTTTAAAGAAAAAGTTAAAAGATGGCATGACAAAAGGATACAAAAGCGTGAGTTTAATGTAGGTGATTATGTATTGCTATACAACTCTCGTTTAAGATTTTTTGCAGGAAAACTTCTCTCTAAATGGGAAGGCTCGTATGTTATCGAAGAGGTCTATCGTTCCGATGCCATAAAGATCAACAACTTCGAGGGCACAAATCCGAAGGTGGTAAACGGTCAAAGAATCAAACATTATATCTCAGGTAATCCCATAAATGTTGAAACCAATATTATTGAAACCGTAACCCCGGAGGAATACATAAGAGACACTTTCCGAAACGTTTCAGACTCTGAAAAGGAATAGGTATGTGATACGGTAAGTAAACCGACTCCAAAACAATTTTCAAGGCAATATTTCTCCGTTTTGGAGTATTTAGAAAAATAGAAAAATAAGTAGCAGTCCAGGAAGGACACGAGGGCCCCACGAGGGTGGTGGGCGCGCCCTACCCCCCTGGGCGCGCCCCCTACCTCGTGAGCACCTCGTGTGCCTTCCGGACTCCGTTTTCTTGCACGTTACGTATTTTGGTCGGTAAAAAATCATTATATAACCTCCCGAAGGTTTTGACTCCCGTATCACGCAAAAACCTCCTGTCTTTGTTTTGAGTTGTCCCGTTGCAGATTAAATCAACATGTCTTCCCAGGATTTGGAAGGAGAAAGCTATGTGGATGATTACTTAGCAAATCCAAAGGTCTACGGAGATGTGGAACACGATGGATGGACCATAGAGGAAGAAGAGGACTATGAACCCAAGGGGAAGGAGGAGACGAGCTCAGATGAAGATGAGGCACCATTACCTCAACTTGGGGACATGCACGTGGAGTTCAAAAAGTCAAGTCTCCTTGATAGGGTAAAGAAACCCAAGTTCGAGTTTATCCCTTTTTGTCTCTTGCAGGAAAATAAGCAGGACCTATGCAAAAAGAAATTAACCCTGGAGTGGGAGATTGATGATCTGAGGGATCAAAATGCCGTCCTCAAGTGCAAATTAAGGGAGAAGCCTAAGCCATCAACTAAGCCAACATCACCACCATCTTCTTCACCGACAAAGGAGACATAATCACACGGGTATGGGCACTCCCCTTGGCAACTGCCAAGCTTGGGGGAGGTGCCCCAGTATCGTATCACAATCACAACTCCTATCTTTACCGTTTTTCTTAGTTCGATCCTATTAGTAGTATCTTGATCTAGTAGAATAAAGTTTATGGCATGATCTAGTTTTGAGTTTTGCTTTATGATCTCTCTTTGTAATCGAGTTAGTGAGCTATATATAATAAAGATTAGTGTTGAGTCAAGGGCTTGATTATTTTGCCATGATCTTGGGTGAATAAAAGAAAAGAGAAAAAGAATAAAAAGAAACAAAAAGCTCATATTGATCTTATTGAGAGTAATGACTTCACATAGAAAGAGTATGATGATTAAAAGTTGTTGGGAGTTGGCAGACATAGCTTTGGTCATTGTTGCAATTAATAGGAAGTAATAAGGAAAGAGAGGTTTCACATATAGATATATTATCATTGACATCTTTTATGATTGGGAGCACTCATTAAAATATGACATGCTAAAGAGTTGATGTTGGACAAGGAAGACAACGTAATGAGTTATGTATTTCTTATATCTGAGATAAAGTATGTTGTCATGGATCCTCTAACTTGTTGAGCTTGCCTTTCCCCCTCATGCTAGCCACATTCTCAGCACCAAGTAGAAATACTACTTGTGCTTCCAAATACCCTTAAACCAGTTTTGCCATGAGAGTCCACCATATCTACCTATGGATTGAGTAAGATCCTTCAAGTAAGTTGTCATCGGTGCAAAGCTATAAAATTTCTCTAAATATGTATGATTGATTGGTGTGGGAGAAATAAGCTTTATACGATCTTGTGATGTGGAAGTAATAAAAGCGACGGACTGCATAATAAAGGTTCATATCACAAGGGGCAATATAAAGTGACGTTCTTTCGCATTGAGATTTTATGCACCCAACCATAAAAGCGCATGGCAACCTCTGCTTCCCTCTGCGAAGGGCCTATCCTTTATTATTATCTTCTACCTTATGCAAGAGTCATGGTGATCTTCACCTTTTCTTTTTCATTTTATCCTTT
>NC_041386.1:193163016-193177780 GCF_002162155.2 Triticum dicoccoides
ATATATATATATATATATATATATATATATATATATATATATATATATATATATATATATAATTGGATGTAGGGGAGCATGAACCATTATTGTTGACATTACCCTTGAGGTAAAAGGTTGTGGGGGCAAAACTATAAGCCCCTATCTTTCTCTGTGTCCGATTAAGACTCTGTAACCACAAGTATCGCGTGAGCGTTAGCAATTATGGAGGACTAAATGATAGTTGAGTATGTGGACTTGCTTTTTATCTCTCACATAGACTCTTTCCAATGTTATGATAAATTACAATTGCTTCAATGACTGAGATTATAGTTTGTCGGAGCCCAATAAGGTTTAGGATTTATACCGTTGCATTGTGAATAGATCATCACTTGAACATAAGTAATCATATGACAAAATCTATATATGTTGCTGTTATGAGAATAATCATGATGCCTTCATGTCCGTATTTTATTTTTATCAACGCCTCTACCTCTAAACATGAGGACATATTTATTGTTATCGGCTTTTCGCTTGAGGACAAGCGAGGGCTAAGCTTGGGGGAGTTGATACGTCCATTTTGCATCATGCTTTTATATCGATATTTATCGCATTATGGACTGTTATTTCACTTTATGTCACAATACTTATGGCTATTCTCTCTTATTTTACAAGGTTTACATGAAGAGGGAGAATGCCGGCAGTTGGAATTCTGGGCTGGAAAAGGAGCAAATATTAGAGACCTATTCTGCGCAACTCCAAAAGTCCTGAAACTCCACGGAACATCTTAAAATAAATAAAGAAAAATCCTCGCCAAAGATGAAGGCCAGGGGGCCCACACCCTGCTCACGAGGGTGGGGGCACGCCCCCCCTGCTAGGGCGTGCCCCCTACCTCGTGGGCCCCCTGGTGGCTCTCCGACATCCATCTTATGCTATATGAAGTCTTTCGATGAGAAAAAAATCAGAAGGAACTTTTCGGGACGAGACTCCGCCGCCACGAGGCGGAACCTTGGCGGATCCAATCTAGAGCTCCGTCAGAGTTGTTCTGCCAGGGAAACTTCACTCCGGGAGGGGGAAATCATCACCATCATCATCACCAACGCTCCTCTCATCGGGAGAGGGAAATCTCCATCAACATCTTCACCAGCACCATCTCATCTCCAAACCCTAGTTCATCTCTTGTATCCAATTCTTGTCTCAAAGTCCGAGATTGGTGCTAGTAGGTTGTTAGTAGTGTTGATTACTCCTTGTAGTTGATGCTAGTTGGTTTATTTGGTGGAAGATCATATGTTCAGATCCTATATGCATATTATTACCCCTCTGATTATGAACATAAATATGCTTTGTGAGTAATTACATTCGTTCCTGAGGACAAGGGAGAAGTCTTGCGATGAGTAGTCATGTGAATTTGGTATTCTTTCGATATTTTGTTAAGATGTATGTTGTCTAGCCTCTAGTGGTGTTATGTGAACGTCGACTACATAACACTTCACCATTATTTGGGCCTAGAGGAAGGCATTGGGAAGTAATCAGTAGATGATGGGTTGCTAGAGTGACAGAAGCTTAACCCCTAGTTTATGCGTTGCTTCGTAAGGGGCTGATTTGGATCCATATGTTTCATGCTATGGTTAGGTTTACCTTAATACTTTTGTTGTAGTTGCGGATGCTTGCAATAGAGGTTAATCATGAGTGGGATACTTGTTCATGTAAGAACAACACCCAAGCACCGGTCCACCCACATATCAAATTATCAATGTATCGAACGCGAATCATATGAGCGTGATGAAAACTAGCTTGACGATATTCCCATGTGTCCTCGGGAGCACTTTTCCTATTATAAGAGTTTGTTCCGGCTTGTACTTTGCTATAAAAAGGATTGGGCCACCTTGCTGCATTTTATTTACTATTGTTACTTGTTGCTCGTTACAATTTGTCTTATCACAAAACTATCTATTACCAGTTATTTCAGTAGTTGCAGAGAATACCTTGCTGAAAACCGCTTATCATTTCCTTCTGCTCCTCGTTGGGTTCGACACTCTTACTTATCGAAAGGACTACGATAGATCCCCTATACTTGTGGGTCATCAGTTATATGATCCAATTATGTTATTATTGTTGAGAGGACTTGCACTAGTGAAAGTATGAACCCTAGGCCTTGTTTTAACGCATTGCAATACCGTTTACGCTCACTTTTACCACTTTTTACCTTGCTGTTTTAATATTTTCATATTACAAAAACCACTATCTACTATCCGTATTGCACTTGTATCACCATCTCTTCGCCGAACTAGTGCACCTATACAATTTACCATTGTATTGGGTGTGTTGGGGACACAAGAGACTCTTTGTTATTTGGTTGCAGGGTTGCTTGAGAGAGACCATCTTCATACTATGCCTCCCACGGATTGATAAACCTTAGGTCATCCACTTGAGGGAAATTTACTACTCTCCTACAAACATCTGCACTTGGAGGCCCAACAACGTCTAAAAGAAGAAGGTTGTGTAGTAGACATCAAGCTCTTTTCTGGCGCCGTTGCCGGGGAGGTTAGTGCTTGAAGGTATATCTTTAGATCTTTCAATCGAATCTTTTTAATATCTTTTGTGAGAATGATGGAAAGAAAATTGTGTTCAAGTGCTAGAAGAAGAAGTCTATAAAATGTTTGGCACTAAATCTTTGAATGATGAGCATGATTGCAATGTTGTTATTATGAAATCCTTTAATATCCATAGTACTAATGATGATTGCACTAGTCATGATGAAAATGTCTCTTCTAAGCATGTCAATTTTTGTGGAGTGCATAGAGCTTGCAAGTACACACCAATTAGGGAAAATAGATTTTGCAAGAGGCATAAGTATTTGGAAACTAAATGGTTGCAAGAAAGGCTAGATGTTTGTGCTGAAAATTTAAAATTCCTTCACCATACTTGTGAACTTTGCAATGAACGTGGTCATTTAAATCTCAAATGCAAATTGTTTCATGATCGTATCGTGTCCAAAAATTGTGATGATTTGATGTCCCTTGCACATCATAATGAACTTAGTTTGCTTTTGGGTTATGAAGAAATGAAACATATAACTAAGCATATTCCAGAATATAACCTTGAGAAATTCCTCCATATTGATCTAGAAGAAATTTTTATGTATTGTGCGGTGAATTGCATTGAAAATCCTTATATTGCTAATTACATAAAAAACAAATAGAGGATGAAGAGAATACTAATGAAAGGGAAGAGGCTTCCCAATATCCTCCTATTATTTCTTATGATGAATCAGGTAATGAGGAGGAGCCTTCTATTCAACCAATCTCATCAATAAGGAGCTCCAAAAAGAGGATTGAACCCACACATAATGTGAAGAAGAAAAAGAAAAGACGGAGAAGTAAAGGTAAAAAGGTATCTCTCCCAAATGATGTTGCTCCTATTACTCATCGTGATGATGATAATTGTTACACTATTGGTGCTATCCATACTATTAATGATGAGAGTGATTATGCTTATGATATGAAAAGGCCCAAGCTTGGGGATGCTATGTCTGATGAGAATGACATGTTTGACAATATATTTGCTGCAATTAATGTTTGTCCCAAGCTTAGGATGCCATGTTTAATTAAGATGATATTTCTAGCCTCCCAAGTTTTGATATGCCAATTTGTTATGATGATAGCATGCCTCCTACTTATGATGACTATATTGATGAAAGTGGGTTTGGAAGAGTGTCAACTTTAGGAAGTAATGATCCCACAATCTTGGAGGATGTTGAATCTTATCGTGATAATTATGAAAGTGTATTTGGAGAGGTCATGACTTTATTTAGTAATGATTCCACTATCTTGGAAGAGGTTTCAATCGATTATGATGAGAACAAAGTTGATACTTATGATGATTATTGTGATGACACTTATGATATAAAAAGTAGTGATGATTATATTTATAAAACTTGGCATGATTATGATTATCCTTTTCCTGAACATTACTCTTTTAATGTGGAAACAATTTATAGTATTCGAGTCTCTTATGATACTCCCACTATTCCAAATGAGAAGAATTTTGCTTATGTGGAAAATAATAAAATATCTATGCATGTAGATCATGAAAAGAATGCTTTAGGTGCTGGTTATATAGTTGAATTCATTCATGATGCTACTGAAAATTACTATGAGGGAGGAACATATGCTTGTAGGAATTGCAATAATATCAAGTTTCCTCTCTATGTGCTTAAGGTTTTAAAGTTATGCTTGTTTTGCCTTCCTATGTAGTTGATTATTGTTCCCATAAATTGTTTCCAGACAAAATCCTTATGCATAGGAAGTGGGTTAGACTTAAATATGCTAGTCATATTCTTCATGATGCTCTCTTTATGTTTCAATTCTTATCTTTTATGTGAGCATCATTGAAATCATCATGCCTAGCTAGGGGCGTCAAACGATAGCGCTTGTTGGGAGGCAACCCAATTTTATTTTTATTCCTTGCTTTTTATTCCTGTTTATTAATAAATAATTTATCTAGCCTGTGTTTTGGTTGTGTTTTTTGTGTTTAAGTAGTGTTTGTGCCAAGTAGAACCGTTGGGAAGACTTGGGGAAAGTCTTTTTGATCTTGCTGTAAAAAACAGAAACTTTAGTGCTCACGAGAATTGCTGCCATTTTTTATTGGAGAGTGCTATTTAGTAAATTATTTTTGAAGATTATTAATAGATAAATTTCTAACGTCCAGCAATTTATTCTATAATTTTTGGGGTTCCATAATTATTCTAAACCTACAGATTACTACATATTGTTCTGTTTTTGACAGATTCTGTTTTTCGTGTGTTGTTTGCTTATTTTGATGAATCTATGGCTAGTAATAGAGTTTATGAACTATATAAAAGTTGGAATGAAGTAGGTTTAACACCAATATAAATAAATAATGAGTTCATTACAGTACCCTGAAGTGGTGGTTTGTTTTCTTTTACTAACGGAGCTTACGAAGATTTTCTTTTAAGTTTTGTGTTGTGAAGTTTTCATGTTTTGGGTAAGGAATTGATGGATTATGGAACTAGGAGTGGCAAGAGCCTAATCTTGGGGATGCCCAAGGCACCCCAAGGTAAAATCCAAGGACACCAAAAAAGCCTAAGCTTGGGGATGCCCCGGAAGGCATCCCCTCTTTTGTCCTCGTTCATCGGTAACTTTACTTGGAGCTATATTTTTATTCGCCACATGATATGTGTTTTTATTGGAGCGTCTTGTATGATTTGAGTCTTTGCTTTTTAGTTTACCACAATCATCCTTGATGTACACACCTTTTGGGGGAGACACACATGAATCGGAATTTATTAGAATACTCTATGTGCTTCACTTATACCTTTTGAGCACGGTGGTGGTTGTATTTTATAGAAATTATTGATCTCTCATGCTCTAGTGCTTAACTTGTATTATTTAGTTTAACACGATCATCCTTGCTGTACACACCTTTTGAGAGAGACACACATGAATTGGTATTTATTAGAATACTCTATGTGCTTCACTTATATCTTTTGAGCAATATAGTTTTTGCTCTAGTACTTCACTTATATCTTTTAGAGAACGATGGTGGCTTTATTTTATAGAAATAATTGATCTCTCATGCTTCACTTATATTATTTTGAGAGTCCTTTAGAACAAATGGAAATTTTCTTTTAGGCATAATAAAAACTTTCATATAAGTGCATTGAATACTAAGAGAAGTTTGATACTTGATGATTGTTTTGAGATATGGAGATAGTGATATCAAAGTTGTGCTATTTGAGTAGTTGTGAATTTGAGGAATACTTGTGTTGAAGTTTGCAAGTCTCGTAGCATGCACGTATGGTAAATGTTGTGTAACAAATTTGAAACATGAGGTGTTATTTGATTGTCTTCCTTATGAGTGGCGGTCGGGGACGAGAGATGGTCTTTTCCTACCAATCTATCCCCCTAGGAGCATGCACATAATACTTGGTTTCTGATGACTTGTAGATTTTTGCAATAAATATGTGAGTTCTTTATGACTAATGTTGAGTCCATGGATTATACGCACTCTCACCCTTCCACCTTTGCTAGCCTCTTCGGTACCGTGCATTGCCCTTTCTCACCTTGAGAGTTGGTGCAAACTTCGCCGGTGCATCCAAACCCTGTGATACGATACACTCTATCACACATAAACCTCCTTATATCTTCCTCAAAACAGACACCATACCTACATATTATGGCATTTCCATAGCCATTCCGAGATATATTGCCATGCAACTTTCCACCGTTCCGTTTATTATGACACGCATCATCATTGTCATATTGCCTTGCATGATCATGTAGTTGACATCGTATTTGTGGCAAAGCCACCATTCATAATTCTTTCATACATGTCACTCATGAGTCATTGCACATCCCGGTACACCGCCGGAGGCATTCATATAGAGTCATATCTTGTTCTAGTATCGAGTTGTAATCATTGAGTTGTAAATAAATAGAAGTGTGATGATCATCAGTAATAGAGCATTGTCCCATAAAAAAAGAAAGGCCAAATAAAAAAGGCCCAAAAAATATAATAAAAAAGGGGGCAATGCTACTATCCTTTTTTCCACGCTTGTGCTTCAAAGTAGCACCATGATCTTTATGATAGAGAGTCTCTTGTTTTGTCATTTTCATATACTAGTGGGAATTTTTCATTATAGAACTTGGCTTGTATATTCCAACAATGGGCCTCCTCAAGTGCCCTAGGTCTTCGTGAGCAAGCAAGTTGGATGCACACCCACTTAGTTTCTTTTGTTGAGCTTTCATACATTTATAGCTGTAGTGCATCCGTTGCATGGCAATCCCTACTCCTTGCATTGACATCAATTGATGGGCATCTCTCTAGCCCATTGATTAGCCGCGTCAATGTGAGACTTTCTCCTATTTTGTCTTCTCCACATAACCCCCCTCATTATATTCTATTCCACCCATAGTGCTATATCCATGGCTCACGCTCATGTATTGCGTGAAAGTTGAAAAAAGTTTGAGATTAATAAAGTATGAAACAATTGCTTGGCTTGTCATCGGGGTTGTGCATGCTGAGAGCATTCTTATGTGACGAAAATGGAGCATGACCAAACTATATGATTTTGTACGAATGAACTTTCGTTGGCCATGTTATTTTGAGAAGACATGATTTCTTAGTTAGTATGCTTGAAGTATTATGATTTCTATGTCAATATTAAACTTTTATCTTGAATCTTTCGGATCTGAACATTCATGCCACAATAAAGAAAAATTACATTGAGAAATATGTTAGGACGCATTCCACATCCAAAATTTTGTTTTTATCATTTACCTACTCGAGGACGAGCAGGAATTAAGCTTGGGGATGCTGATACGTCTCCAACGTATCTATAATTTTTGATTGTTCCATGCTATTATATTATCTGTTTTGGATGTTTATGGGCTTTATTATACACTTTTATATTATTTTTGGGACTAACCTATTAACCGGAGTTGTTTTCTTGCCTATTTCAGTGTTTCGAAGAAAAGGAATATCAAATGGAATGAAACCTTCGGGAGAGTTATTTTTGGAACGGAAGCAATCCAGGAGACTTGGAGTAGACGTCAGGGAAGCTTCGAGGAACCCACGAGGTAGGGAGGCGCACCCTACCCCCTAGGCGCGCCCCCACCCTCGTGGGCCCCTCGTGGCCCCCCTGACAGACTTCTTTCGCCTATATATATCAATATAGCCTAAAAACATTGGGGAACAGAATAGATCGGGAGTTCCGCCGCCAGAAGCCTCCGGAGCCATCGAAAACCAATCTGGACCCGTTCTGGCACCCTGCTGGAGGGGGGAATCCCTCTCCGGTGGCCATCTTCATCATCCCGGCGCTCTCCATGACGAGGAGGGAGTAGTTCACCCTCGGGGCTAAGGGTATGTACCAGTAGCTATGTGTTTGATCTCTCTCTCTCTCTCTCGTGTTCCTGAGGTGGTACGATCTTGATGTATCGCGAGCTTTGCTATTATAGTTGGATCTTATGATGTTTCTCCCCCTCTACTCTATTGTGATGGATTGAGTTTTCCCTTTGAAGTTATCTTATCGGATTGAGTCTTTAAGGATTTGAGAACAATTGATGTATGTCTTGCACGTGCTTATCTGTGGTGACAATGGGATATCATGTGATCTACTTGATGTATGTTTTGGTGATCAGCTTGCGAGTTCCGTGACCTCATGAACTTATGCATAGGGGTTGGCACACATTTTTCGTCTTGACTCTCCGGTAGAAACATTGGGGCACTCTTTGAAGTTCTTTGTGTTGGTTGAATAGATGAATCTGAGATTGTGTGATGCATATCGTATAATCATACCCACGGATACTTGAGGTGACATTGGAGTATCTAGGTGACATTAGGGTTTTGGTTGATTTGTGTCTTAAGGTGTTATTCTAGTACGAACTCTATGATAGATTGAACGGAAAGAATAGCTTCGTGTTATTTTAATGCGGACTCTTGAATAGATCGATCAGAAAGGATAACTTTGAGGTGGTTTCGTACCCTACCATAATCTCTTCGTTTGTTCTCTGCTATTAGTGACTTTGGAGTGACTCTTTGTTGCATGTTGAGGGATAGTTATATGATCCAATTATGTTATTATTGTTGAGAGGACTTGCACTACTGAAAGTATGAACCCTAGGCCTTGTTTTAACGCATTGCAATACCGTTTACGCTCACTTTTACCACTTGTTACCTTGCTGTTTTTATATTCAGATTACAAAAACCATTATCTAATATCCATATTGCACTTGTATCACCATCTCTTCACCTAACTAGTGCACCTATACAATTTACCATTGTATTGGGTGTGTTAGGGACACAAGAGACTCTTTGTTATTTGGTTGCAGGGTTGCTTGAGAGAGACCATCTTCATCCTACACCTCCCACAGGTTGATAAACCTTAGGTCATCCACTTGAGGGAAATTTGCTACTATCCTACAAACCTCTGCACTTGGAGGCCCAACAACGTCTACAAGAATAAGATTGTGTAGTAGACATCATACGTCACTGCATCAATGTCATGCACATAGAGAAGAACGTATGTGAAAGCATCCTTGGTAGTCTACTCAAGATTAAAGGTAAAAGAAAGGATGGTGATGGTTCACGGCTCGATATGCTTGTTGATGAATCACGCAAGGGTGGAGCAGAAGATGATGACAAATTCATCAAAGCTTGCCAGAGTTACAATTTCAGTACAAAAGAAGCAACACAGTTCTTCACCTATTTGTTGTCAGTTAAGACACCCTCTTCCTACTGCTCAAACATCAGAAGTCTCATTGATGTGAGCTCGGGTAAAATGAAGTTGGGACACATGAAGTCACATGATTGCCACGTAATGTTGACACAAATCCTCCCAGTGGACATCAGGAATCTGATGGACAAAGATATAAGAAACACACTCATTGACCTATATGACTTCTTCAACAAACTATGGCAGAAAGTTGTAGATCGTGAAGAGTCGGATCATATGCGAGATGATATTGCAAGAATATTGTCCAACCTAGAGATGTCTTTCCCACCGTCATTCTTTGATGTCATGGTCCATCTCACTATGCACCTTGTCGATGAGATAAAGTATTGTGGTCATGTGTTTCTTCACAACATGCATCCCTTCGAGCGATTCACGGGAATACTAAAGCGCTTTTGTCGGAACCGAAACCATCTAGAGGCAAGCAACCTACAAGGTTATACCGCGGAGGAGGTGGTTGAGTTTTGCACCGAATACATGAAACAAAGACCTATAGGTTTGCCCCTCTCTCTCGCCATGAGGGAAGGCTGAAAGGTAAGCTGGTCCTTGCTAGCACGCAAATGGCTGCACCCGAAGAATTGGCAGAGAAAGCCCATTTGGCGGTACTTCTTAATAGCCTAGTTCTCAGGGCTTATGCCGAAGAACACTTGGCAGAGATATGCCAAAGCTTATTACCAATGGTGCCTTCATCAGATGTGGAGATGAAGGAGCACACTAAGAACTATGTTGAATGGCCGAAGAATAATTTGGCACAAGTATCCATCGATGACATTGCTACATGGTTGGCACAAAAGCCATCACCTATGGTGTTGACGTACCAAGCATATGACATAAATGGATACACGTTCTACACTGAGGAACGTGATCAGAAGACCTCATATCAGAACAGCTCTGTTCGAATAGAATGCATGACTGAAAATGAAGCTGATAAAAGGCTATACTATGGAACCATCAAAGAGATTTGGGAGCTTGACTATGTGAAAGTTAAGGTGGCATTATTCAGGTGCGCATGGATCCCTCTTGGTCAGGTAAGGATTGATGAGTACAGGAAGAGCTGTGTTAACAGGACAACGATGGCATATCACGCGGACCCTTTCATTCTTGCCAGCGATGCTACCCAGATTTTCTTTATGGAAGACCCCTTGCATAAGAACTACCATGTAGTGATGCATGGGAAGAGAAGGGTACTGGGTGTCGACGATGTTGCCGATGAGGACGAGTGCGATGAATTTGATGAGTTGCCAGCCAAGGGATTGTGCACCCGTGTAACAGAGAAACGTAAAATCATCATAAAACCCAAGTTCATTCATGGTCAACGTAATGATCCCAGTTCCCCCATGTACATGGGAATTAATTCGTAAGACTAGTCTTTATGCCTACCCTGCAACTTAATTCGTTCAATTTAGAACTGTCGCGTGTACTGAATTTGTGAGTTATGCCCGGTTTTCTGTTGTTGTAAGAACTGTTAATATGTTGACCTTGATATGCTGTCAGCTCAGGCAATGAATATAAACTGTTTTTTGTTGTTATTATTATTATTATTATTATTATTATTATTATATCATAGAGGCAGAAGACTCAATTGATCTCATACAGTATATGTGAACAAAAATATGCAATCTGGTTTGTGAATAGCACACGGCTCGTTGATGAAAGTCGTGTGCCGACCAAATCCCGCCCACGATATGAGTCATGCTTTCTGATTGGCCAAAACCCAAACCCCACGGATCATACTTCTGCACCGTTGGATGCTCCCAGATCAAGCGTCGATCCTCATCCCTTTCGACAGCACATGCAGTTTCGGCTGTAATTTTATTTTTATGCACAAAATGCACGTTAATCTCAAAAAAATGTCTTAAATATAGCTAATGATACCTGAAATGCGCCAGAAAATCAAACCCGTGGTATAATGGTGATTGCGTACCGTGGAAATTTTTATGAGGCCAAACAATGAAGTCACCGGCCACGGGAGTTTGAATTGACATGTCTCCTTTTGGAAAGCATGATCCTTCATGTGAGATGATCCGGTTTGGAAGGAGCGGTCATCAAAACTTGTGCCAAACTTTACCAATTTTTTTCCATGGGGTCGTGAGAGCACACCATGGGCACACATCGATTTTGATGATGTCTGAACTCCATCTAAATTTCCTGTAATTAAAATACCAACTAGGCATATGCTAGTGGCCGCACCTCACGACTGAAATGTTTGGAACTTCTCCCCGCTTCTCGAACAAATGGATGAAAACGCACAAAGCGATGTACAAATGATTTGTACACCTTCTTTTCTAGGCTGATAGTAAGGGGGTATCATAGCTAGTATCATGCATGCCAACTAGGTAATTTTAATGTGCTGTCATAGAATTAAATGAAGAAAGAGAGGATTAAGTATCATATCATGAAACCGTATCATAATAAATGCTATGCTACTATGTATAATGCATGGCAATAAATAAAGTACTACATATGATATTACTCTATGATACTATGCATTATACTAGCCACAGTGGCAGTAACTTCAGCAGTAACATCGAGTCCAACTAGCTTATGTGGCAATGAGTTAATGAGGAGAGAGGCAGTTTGAGTAACTTAGCTAGTTACTGTAACATCACATGTCCCAATGCAATATGATTCTATAACCTAATGAATGAGGCTTTGCATGTTACCATACATATGTTACTACCCACTATGAAAGGTAGTAACATAGTCTAGGGATATGTGTATGTTACTAGTGTATGTTACTCTCCATTGTGGCTAGTCTTAGAGCAAGTACAATAGAGTGACATAAGCAGGCTATAAGGAATAGAATAATATATATGTGCTTATTAGTTGGAGGAAAGAGAAGAGGGGAGAGAAGAGAAACGGGCTCTAGGTTAGTAGAGCCAGCTGCAACACGAGACCCAAGAAACTTTGTGAGGATGTAAGGTGGGCCAACTATTGATAAACTAGTATGTATTTAAAACTTATTATTGTACATGCTGGCTAAGAGGTTGGCTGTATATGACATGGCAACTTCTTATAGCCGACAGTTGGTTGTATTATTAACCATGCTCTTAGTGAGGTAGCTATTATATCATAGACTAGCTAGTATCATACTCCCTCCTTTCCGGTTTATAGGGCTCAATTCAAAAATCTCACCAACCAAGGTAGATGGTGAGTGGTGGAATACTTTTTGTAGTTTGCAAAAACACCCAATTAATGCTTTTGTTTTCCTCAAAAAATTATGTTTACCAATGTATTAATTGCAATACATGCATGCATAAAGTACATGCATTGGTCAATTTTCTCCTAATACTTGCATGCAATGGTTTAATGCACATTGGAATCTGAACATGTGATGGGGAACAACCAAATTGAGCCTTATAAAATGGAAGAACTAAAATTTTGAGATAAGCCTATAAACTGGAAAGGAGGGAGTATATATGCACGATACTAGTATATGATCAGTAATACCTCTGTAATGCGCACATGCATAGTATCATAAGTTAGTATCTTAGGTTGCCTTATTAATTGCCATGCATGACACAAAGTAGTACAACATTTAATATGATACGGTATCATGATATGATACCACACCCTCTCTTTCCTCATTTAACTGTGTGCCACATCATCCAAAAAGTTTAGTTGGCATGCATGATACCACTTGATACTCCCATATTGCGACCAGCCTTAGGGTGGCCATAGTGGGGGTATCATAGATGGTATCATGCACTCGGGAATAGCAGATATGATGATGTGGCAAAGAAGCAGTAACATAGGTAGATACCGTAATATATATAATAAATGCTATACTACTTTGTGTCATGCACGGCCATAAATACGGACATCTATGATATATACTACTCTATGATACTATATATGCACTATGAAGGTACGTATGTAGTATCATACACTAGTATCATATGCATGATACTATATATTGTATATGATACTCCCCACTATATAAGGCTAGCCATAGTGGTGGTATCATAGCTGATGATGTCATGCACTCGGAAATAGCAAGTATGCTGATGTGGCAAAGAATTAAATATATATAGAGAGGGTTAGAGTAACATATAGGTAGATACCGTATCATGTTAAATGCGATGCTAATTTGTGTCATGCGTGGCAATAAATATGATCTATGATACTATACTCTATGTATTATACTATGCGCTACAATTAATTAAAGGTAGTATAATACACTAGTATCATATATATATATATATATGCATGATACTAGTATATGACACTCTCCACTATCAGTAGCCTAAGTATATATAGCCTAACTAAAACACCCATATGTAGTTGTAGTAGGGTTTTTGACTTTAATTAATTATATGCACTAAAATGCAATGCAAGGTAAGTGCAAAGAATGACTTAAGCATAGCAGACGACCTGAAATGGGCCCAAACGTTGTAGCTAGTAACAGACGATTTATAGTCCGAAGTGTCACATCTCCTTTTGGAAACTATGATCCTTATTGTGAGATGCTCCGGTATGGAAGGTGCGAGCACCAAAACTTGTGCCAAACTTTACCAAATTTTTCCATGCGATCGTGAGAGCACGCAATAGTGACACAATGTCGTTATTTTCCGGACTCTATATGCATTTCCTGAAATTAAAATATTCAAAGTTTGAGATTGCTAGTGAGGTCAGCCGCCTGGTAAAATGTACCAGAAAATCAAACAATAGGGTACAATCATGATTTCTTATCGTGGAAAAAAATTGGAGGCGAAACGATGAAGTCATGTTTTCATTCAAACAAAAATATGATGTTAGGTAATGTAAATATTTTCAAATAGCACACGGTTCACTCACGAAAGCCGTGTGTCCACTAAACCTTGGACGATGCCGCCCCCTCTGCCACGCATGCGATCTGAGTCATGCGTTCTGATTGGCCAGAACCCAAACCCCACGGATCATATGTTTGCACCATTTGATTCTCCTTGATCGAACGGCGATCATCATCCCTTTCGACAACACATGTAAATGTTTTCAAATAGCCCCTCGCAAAAAAATGTTTTCAAATAGCACACGGTTCACTCACGAAAGCCATGTGCCTACCAAACCGTGGTCGATGCCCCCCACTTTGCTGCGCGCGTGATCTAAGTCGTGCGTTCTGATTGGCCAAAACCCAAACGCCACGGATCGTACGTCTGCACCGTCGGATGCGCCCAGATCGAAAGGCAATCCTCATCCCTTTCGAAAGGAAATGCAGTCTGGCTAGGAATTGATTTATATGCCAAAATGCACGGTAAATGCCAAAAAATGTCTTACATATAGCACACGAGACCTGAAATGCGCCAGCAAATCAAACTCGTGGTATAATTGTGATTGCTTTACATGGAAAAAAATTAGAGGCGAAACGATGAACTCACGTCTTGATTTCAAAATTAGTACATCTTCATTTCAAAACAAATAATTCTGTTTGTGCACACGAGCGCTTAGAGGCAACCATTTGCATAGGCCTTTCCGCGCGTGTGGCGGTCGGGTATATTTTTCACCCTTTTCACCTAGGCCGCCAACACCTCCCCCCTACCGTTCGCCCACGTT
>NC_041386.1:193177790-193187576 GCF_002162155.2 Triticum dicoccoides
CTCCCTGGCGCCGCTGTGCTCACCTCGGTCGTGTGCCCAACACGCTGCGGCCCGCGCCTCGCCGTCTTCGTTTGCTCGCCAGCCACCCTCGAGCATATTGATGCAATAACCCTCGCCTCTCCTGTGGTCCGGACAGGTTTGCATTAAGAAGCCTGTTAGTTACTGCTCTCCATCGCGGTGAGGCATATTTCCTCGTAATCCCTCTTCCTATTTTGTTCCGTATGTTCCCAAATTGGCTCACGGGAAGATATCACAAGATCAAGGACTCACGGGAAGATATCACAACACAACTCTAGACACAAATTAAAATAATACAAGCTTTATATTACAAGCTAGGGGCCTCGAGCGCTTGAATACATAAGCTCGAATACACAAGAGTCAGCGGAAGCAACAATATCTGAGTACAGACATAAGTTAAACAAGTTTGCCTTAAGAAGGCTAGCACAAAAACAACAACGATCAAAAAGGCAAGGCCTCCTGCCTGGGAGCCTCCTAACTACTCCTGGTCGTTGGCGGCCTCCACATAGTAGTAAGCATCGGCGGTGGCATCTGGCTCCTGGGCTCCGACATGTGGTTGCATCAAACGGAAAGAAGAAGAAAGGGGGAAAAGGGGGAGCAAAGCAACCGTGAGTACTCATCCAAAGTACTCGCAAGCAAGGATCTACACTACATATGCAACATTATCAAAGGAAAGCTGTATATGTGGACTGGGCTGCAGAAATGCCAGAATAGAGAGAAGGCCTACTCCTATCGAAGACTAGCATCTTTAGCATCTCCAAGCATCTTGCAGCATCAGAAGAGATAAGAGTGGCATAAAGTAAAGTAGTAGTGTTATCAACCTCGGCCGAAGATCCTTTCTCGACTCCCTGCGAGAAAGCAATCCCAGAGCCATACTATCCAGTTATCATCACAATCCAATTCTCATCACCATTCAGTTCTCATCACAAGTATCCAGTTCTAGTTGTATCGATCGGGATACAACTCCAAGTGTCCGTTATCGTAGGACAGGCTATCGATAGATGTTTTCTTCCCTGCAGGGGTGCACCAACTTACCCACCATGCTCGATTAACTCCGGCCGGACACACTTTCCTGGGTCATGCCCGGCCTCGGCCAAACAATACGCCACAACCCGACCAAGGCTTAACAGAGAGGCCAGCATGCCGGACTAAACCTATGCCCCCAAGGGTCATGGGCCATCTCCCCGGGAACTCATGCACGTTGCGTGGGCGGCCGGTGAGCAGACCTAGCTACCTCCTTCAACAAGGCAGGAGCTTACGCAGTGCAACCCGGCGCGCACCGCTCAGTCGCTGACGTCTATTAAGCTTCGGCTGATGTATACGACGCAGAGCGTCCATACTATGCCAACGTGATGGTTAGTGCTATCAGGCCAGAGGCCCCTCGAATCAAATATCCAAATCGTAGTGGATTAGGAGCACGCGGTAATGAGCAGAAACTCACGATCGATGTGACCCCGTCGCCCCATCTCGAGTACTTGCGGCAAGGGCTAAGAATGCCCGGCCACGCCTCGTAAGTATCTCGCGGGCACCTTCTAGGTCAACCCGACTCCACATCACTCGCTATTAAGATCGCGCGGGTACCCCTCAGGGCCGACCTGTCTTTAGTAACATGGCTCAGTGCAAAGTCATAGTAACCATAGTAACTGTGTGTCTAACACCAAGGGGAAAACCCGAGGAATCACCCCCGGTGAATACCACTCGATGTTGTCATCAAGGTGAACGTAAGAGGATCCACCCTCGAGGTTCATACTTGAGGGGTTGCACGACAGAGCGCTAACGGAAGTGGTTAAGGAGGAAATCACCCTTGATGAACTCGACCGTATAGCGACACTACAGAGATCTCATCAGGAGTGATGTAAGAGGTTCCACCCTCGGCACTCGATGGTAACTCTGCAGAGTTGTACAACTAGGGGGGTGATGTGTGGTGTCAGGGCCTGGACGTCGATCACGTTGATCGAGTCATCGAACAAAAAGCAAGGCAACTGGGACAAGGTGGGGTCACTGATGGATCTCTAATCAACCTATACTAAGAAGTTTAGGATAAGCAGGTAAGGTATAAAAGCAGGTAACAACAACAGGCTATGCATTAGAGTAGGATCATACAGAAAGCAGTAGCAGTTCTAATGCAAGCATGAGAGGGAAGGAACTGGGCGATATCGGAATGCTCAAGGGGGGTTTGCTTTCCTTGTTGCACTGGCAAGGAGGGGTCGTCGTCGACGTAGTCGATGACAGGAGCAACATCGGTCTCGAGGTCTACCGGAGAGAAGAGGGGAAGAAACAGTAAATATAAGGCAACATAGCACCACAAAGCATAACATGACAATAAGATGTGTCGGGTGTGACCTAACGTATGGCTAAACGATAAAGGTGAAGGGGGAAAACAGCCGGGAATGTTTTCTCGGTTTCGGACCTGTGTCAGACAGATGATCGGAGGGGGAAACTTCCATGTTCAGATAGTTAAAGGCATCTGACAGGTATGTGGGTAGTGTATTCGGGTTCGTCTCGTCGTTCTGAGCAACTTCCATACATAAAGTTTTTTGATCTGAGCTACGGTTAATTTTCTATGACTTTTCAAAGTTTTAAACAATATTCTAAAGGTACTCTTAATTCGAAAATAAAGATTAAAACACTAGGTGCACCTAGATCTGTGTACACAGAAGTGTACCAGAGGATGACATGTGGGGTCAGTGAGTAGAGTTGACCCAGTCAATATTTGACTAGTCAACAGATGAACAGTGCACACGCCATGGTCATGGTCGTGCACGCGCCAGCGGCCAAGGCGCGGCCGGCCGGACGAGCGGGAGGCCGGTGGCCGGAGGCAATGCGGAGGGGCGAGGTGGAGCAGGCGGTAGAGGCAAGCGGAGGGAAGGTGGCCGACAGCGAGCGGGCACGGGGTGGGCGCGACCGCACATGGGAGCTGCGGCAGCGGCGGCTGGTGGCGAGCGCGGGTGGAGGCGAAGGCAGGCGCGGTGGCCAGCGGCATTTCCAGCACCAGCGGCGCAAAGTAGCGGTGACAGGGCTAAGCGGGGCAGTGCCGGGCACACAAGCGGTTGCGGGTCAGCGGGCGGGCGACGACAGGGATGAGCGGTAGTGAGGCTCTGGCAGGCCGGCTCCGGCGACCGTTGGGGCGCGGGCGGGCGCGTCAGAGAGCCCGAGAGGTGGCATTGCAGATGGGGAAAGTGGTAGGAGTGGAGGCGGCTCGTAGCGGCGCCCGGCGTCAGGGACAACAGCCATTGGTCCTCGGGCGGCGCTGCTCGCGACGGAGCGTGGCCCTGCAATTTTTCTTTTTATTTGATCTATTTTGCATTTTCTTTTAGTACCAATTGAGTTTTGTTTGAACCAAATGTGGCACATAATACTAGGACGATATCTTGAGATGGAATAGAAAGTTTGGATTCAAAAGGAGTTGTCTAACCATTTTGTGACACCCCAAAATTTTGACCTTGTTTTAATAAATTAAAATTTTTCCAGGAAATTAAAACTTTTATTTTCTGGGCTCCCTTTTTATTTTTGAACCTTTTTCTCCCTTGTTATGATGGAGTTTTTTTCCCCAAAAAGAAAACTTTGCAAAATATGTTATTGGACTTGTTTAACCTCTCAAGAAAAACTCTTCTTTTATTAGTAGAACTAATTACATAATTAATTTGCCTGATCTTTATTTTCTTGAAAATTGGGTTTCAAGGTTACATGGCCATATTTGAACTACAACCATTTGATAAATTCACAAAAAGTTCCAACCAAAATTTGGAGATGTCATGTGATGTTTTTAAATCACTTTTATGCAAAAATATCTTTTATTCATGTAATATTTTGAGCTCTGCATCAATTTTTCTTCTCTGGTCCAGAGTGCAATTTTGCACTACAACCCATTTAAATATTTCTTTCTGGCCTCCACCAAAATTATGGGATGTTGGTAGTAGCATATGATTCAACATTATGCAAAAACCTATTGCTGTTCTTTGAAAATTTTGAGTGAATCAACCTCTTTTCCATTCTGGTCCAGCCTTGTGATTTCTACTGCAACCCTATTTATTTTTGCTCCAGTAACCTTGTGCCTTCTCCTACTTGTAGACAGCCCTACCAAACCCCTAAGTCCAGGAGCATGCACCCATTTGAATATTTTTGGTTCATGAAATAATGCCATTTATCTCCTGTCCAGAATTGTAGTTTTGCAAAACTTGCACTAACAAGTTTGTGCTTTTCACAAACTAACCTCACCACCCTCTTATTCATCTAAAGAGACCCCACTCTGGAAGTTTTGGCCACTCCAAGAAATGCCTAGGTGCCTGTGGCATTTTGTCAAACACCTAGAGTGCATGAACAACTTTGACATGAATTTTGTCATTGCACTGTGAACTTGCATCTCTGATCAAACTAACCTGTCCACTAAGCCTCTAGATGACTTTAACCTAGGTCTGTTAAACCCCAACCTCACCCGAGACCTCTAGCATGCCCTGGCATTTTGTCGAGCACGTTCCGTGCGTGCTCTGGGCGCGAGCAGAGCACGTGTTTTGCACGTGCCGTGCCTGAGCCGCCGTGTCGCGCCCCTGGGTTTGGCCCGCTCCGCAGAGCCGCGCCACGCGCTCCCCTTCTCACTACAACGCGCCAAGAGCCCCTCGCCACGGCTCTGGCAAGCCAGGAGCTAGCCGCCACGGCCGCCCGACAGCCCCTGCTCATGTCGGCGCCGCCCGAGCCTCTCCCGCTCGCCACCTGCCCCCTGGAATAGCGCGAGCTCATCCACAAGCGTGTCCACTAGCGCTCGTCGCCGCCACGACGCCCTAGCTACAGAATGGCGGTCGCCGGCGCCCTTATCCGCAGCCACCGTCGGAACCGACCCCGATCGCCTATTTAAGGAGCCCCGAGCTCGTCTCCGCACGCAGGCAGTCCCAAGCCATCTCCCTAGGACCCCCATTGGCAGCCAATCGACCCGGGGAGGTCTCCTTCCCCATCTCCAGCAACCACGGCCGCCGCCACTGCCTTGTTCATTCCGGCACCACCAGGGCCTCCCCCTTTCTGTTCTCTTCACCAAGAACTCCCTCTTCCTCCCGTGAACCGTTCCCCCTGCTCGATTTTGATCGGGACTCACCGCGGGAGAAAAATCACTTTGCCCGACGGCAACCGTCCGCCGCGAAGCTCGCCGCCGGCAGCTCCGTCCACCCCCGAGACCGTAACGACTACCGGAGTGACCGTCTCGATCCCCTAAGCCCGCGGGTGACCTCCGTTTCCCGAACGATGCCGCCGTTCGCCGGCGAGCATCACTGGAGTCCCGCCTCCTCTCGGGGCAGAGGAAGAGGAGGGAGGTCGACTAGTCAAACCTGACCAGTGGGTCCCCCGGGCCCATTGTCAGTGACTCACGTGCCGCCCATGCTGGATAAGTGGAGGCGTAAAGGCTCAAGTACGTCTCCTCTGTGCGAAAGTGTAATTCCATTCGAACCGTTTTCTTTTCTGGATTTTCTTTTAAAAACAGATTTTGAACAGAGCTTTGACTGTCTATAACTTTTTAAATATAACTCCAAATGAATTGATTCTTTTTCATACATCTCTCAAATTCTATCTAGTTTATTTTAAGATTTATTTGAAAATTTTCCAAACAACTTTTTTGTACTGTTTTTGAAATATGTGTTATTTGCATATTTTTGAAAATAGGATTTTTGAAGAGAAGAAAGCTTTCAAAAGATTTGGAGTGCACCCTGCCTTTCCACACCATGAAGGCAAGCATCTTGAACCCTGGCATAATATTTCTGGTGTGTTAGTTGATACGATTATAGCACCACCTCATTTCGGAGAACTCATTATTTTATGTGGTGATACGATCATTTGCATGAATGCATATTAGTGATTTTCCTTACTGTTGCGAATGTATATACTTGTGATGGTAATCATCCTCATGTGCCTTGCATGCATGCCGGAAAGGAATCCGGGAAAGCCTCTGCCTTGGGTAGGAGTGAGCTTGTCGCCGGTCCCCGTCGGGACGGTTATGTCCGGTATGGCATAGTAAGGTATAATGGGTGGTGATTTCGTCGGTTGAAACATATTTGATATACATGTCATGTAGGGAACTCATAAGCCTCCTGAGTCGGCCATAGATCGAGTCTTGTTTCGGTAACCCCCATACTTGTTTTGTACTGCCACTGGTCCCTACCGTAGGTGGGGTATGGTTCAGTAAGTTGTTAACCCTTGTCTTGGCACACACCGTATAGCGAGGCCATGGTGGAAGATACCGGTTGTAGCCGGTAGGCATGCCACCTGGTCCGGGGGCATGGGTGTATCTGGTTGGGACCGAGAGGGGGGCACCCCTTAGAGCGCGCGATAGAAATTTGATCCCATGCTACGCGAGGTTGTAGCCTCCCCACTTAGAGTTTTGCTTAACAGGTGTCATGGGTGATTCCAGACACGAGTAAAAGCTGGTGTGTGCAAGTCAGGTGTGTTTCAATTAAAAGACCGTAGACGGAATTAGGCCAATGGACAAAAGGAATCCGTTACTCGTGGGTAAACAGTACACCCTCTGCAGAGATATTAAACCTATTCGAATAGCCGTGTCCATGGTTAAGGACTACAGTCTGGGATGGGTCAAGTGTCGGTCTTAGTGTCGGTCTTCGGAGGAGAAACTACTAAACCCGAATATTGATTATGACTTGTGATATATGATGGTTATGATTATTATCATTATGGACTAACCGTTTGCATTGTTTGAAATAATGAATATCCCTGGGACGGTACCACCCCCTGGATATTCACTCTGATTATGTTTATATATATAAGCCCTTTATGTGGCGTCGCTCAGACGCCCGACTGTGGCAGGTTCGTTATTTCATTTACTTACAAGCCCTTTACGTGGTGTCGCCCAGACGCCCGACTGTGGCATGCTTGTTATTTTATTTACTTCATAAGCCCTTTATGTGGTGTCGCTGAGACGCCCGACTGTGGCATGCTTGTTATTTATTTACCTTATAAGCCCTTTATGTGGTGTCGCTAAGACGCCCGATTGAGGCATGCTCACTTTTACTATCCTTTCGAGACGTCGCTTCAGACATCCGATCGGTGCACTTTAATACTATTCTGTCATTACCTATTCCTGTTGCATATAAATAACCTGCTTGCATGCATCGGGATTTTATTTTCATGACTGACGTTGTGATTATAGAATATTTTCAGAGCATGAAAATTGTTTGCTATATTATACCCGTGTTCATAATGTTTGCGAGTACACTCAAAAGTACTCACTGGCTTGTCCCTGGCTATTGTCTTCGCCAGATTGCTTGCTTGAAGAGGAGCGTTGCGATGACAGCCTCGGAACCTAAGCAACGGTGATAGCAGCCTCGCGAAGATAGGAGTTAACCTGGTCAGCTGTTCCTGTGGGAAATGGAGTCCCATAGACCGTGGTGAACCACAAACCGCTTCCGCCATCGACCTCTAGAAACCAATTGTTGTACTCACAGACCCGAATGGTCTTGTACTACACATTTTGTATTTTTGCTTGGAATTTCTGTATCAAGTTGGTGCCTCATCAGCTAACAGTAATCCTGGGGCTGGTGAGCACAACGGCCATTTTCTGGAAATTAATACCCGGAAAACCGGTCGCGACAGACTTGGTATCAGAGCCAGGCTGACCATTGGCTAATCCTATCCTAGCCAGGTCAATAAACCTAGGTTAACCAACCCACTAGACCTTAACCGAACCCCAGCCAAGCTTCCCTTGCAAGATAGCCATACAGTGACCCGACACCTTTTGGCAGTCGGTGCCCAACCTATTAGCCTAACCTGTCAATCATGCGCCAGTGACCGAATCCTGAATAGTCTTTTTCGCAAACGGGCGAAGGAAGACTCTGTCCCCTTTTCTATAAAACGGCATGCTAGCCTCAACTCAGCACAACACAGCCGCTACCCAAAACCGAGCCTTAATGCCTGGCCCCGTCGTGCACAATGAGACCACAGCAACCAACCTTGGAGGCTTTGTGACCATACTCGCAAACCTCACCCGTCATGCCTACGCGTTAGAAGAGCCCCCAGAATATGTTGTGTACCAAGGACCCATGAGCAATGAGAGCCGACAATTCTGGGCCACTGTACACATCTACGGTAGGGGTCTAGCGCCCGAGCGCCCCTCCAGGTTCACCGGAAGGACAACTTCCTTTGAGCCTCAAGCCATCCAACTAGCTGCTCGAGAGGCTATAGTCCATCTCCGGCACTTGTCGCCCAGAGTTAACTGTCGCTCGTTCCACTACTACCCCGGACGTGAAGGATATGGTAGGCCACCCGAAGTTGCCAACGGAGATCACGAGATAGATCCTGCATTGTTGCATCTAGTGCGCTATGTAGGTGCACTAGAGGAACTGTTCGATCAAATCACCATTGACCTAATTGCAGCTCGTGGAGAGCTGGTTCGTCGAGCCCCGGCGAGAGAAGAGAACGAGCCCAACGCCGACAACCGAGTCGTGCTGTTTGGACACCCGATCGAGTCCCTGAGATCTGCCCCAGCCGTCGGCCAAGGTGCTTTGATCACCCCAGAAGTGCTTCGTCGCCTCTTGGGAGCAAATTCCAATGGGGTTGTGGCCAACAATCCCTGAGATGGTCATCATCGCTACCCCGAGCCTGCAGCCCCTCAACCCACTCCAGCTAATCCCGATAGTGAGACCAGAGGAGAAGCCTCGACATCCACAAGGCACGCCCGCTTAGATATAAACGAGGTAGACTAAGTCACTCGAGTAGTGTTGAGTCCCAGTGTATCCTCACTTTGTAATCGTGTGACTTTGTAAATAAATGCCGCCTGTTGTTGTGCCTCTGTAGCCTTACATGGATATGACAGCATGCAGTATAAATTTCTATCCAAGACACAGTTACCAAAAACCTCTCCGAGAACCCCCACAGTAACACGTCACATTAGTGTATCTGCGGCTTGACCCCAACCCGTGGAGCAGAGCTGGAAATTTCATTGCCATTCACCACGGTAAAATGACCCAGCTCCGGTGCTATAAAAAGGCCACCGCGTGACCTTGCCAAGCACCCCTCATCTTGTGCACCATCCTCACAACCATTTCTTGCCATGCCGAGCCCTAGTGTTTATCTGAGAACCCCAGATGCCACCCCGGGTAGTTTTGTCAAAATATTGTGGGATTTTACCTGCAGTACTGTCACACCCTAGCTAGTCATGCATTAGAGTGTTGCATCATGTTTACTCTTTCATCAGAAACTTGAAATGGGGATTTGTGAAACCCTCAGAATCATTTTTGAAAATGACCCAAATAAAAATTTCTCCAAAAGGGTCCAAGAAAATGCTCATGTTGCTCTCTGAAAATATTGGTCAGAGATAAAAATCAAATCAATATTTTTAAGAGCTCATAGGTATTTATTTTGGCCATTTGGAATTAATGCATAAATATTTGCATTGGAAATATATTAGTTATATATATTAATATATGTCCAAAAATTATGCCACCTGTTGGGGAGCTCTGGAATAATATATCTAGCTCCTGCAAAAATTGGCATAAGATAATAAAATGATTTAATATATTATTTAAATCAAAACAAATGTCAGAAATTAGAAAACAGAAATAAATAAAAGGAGAAGCTTACCTGGGGCTCCTCCCTGTGCAGCCCAGCAGCAGCTGGCCGGCCCAGCCAGCAGGCGGCCCAGCCCGCCTCCCTCCTCTGTCGTCTTCGTCCTCGACAGAGGGAGGGGAGTGTGCCCGGCGCGCGCGCGCCACCGCGCCACGCCACCAGCTCGCCTGCCTGCCTGCCCCTCCCCTCCTCGTCTGGATGGCCTGGAAC
>NC_041386.1:193188101-193269345 GCF_002162155.2 Triticum dicoccoides
CTCACTCTCTCTCTCCCGTGTCCGAACGCACCCGTCGCCGCCGTTCGCCATAGCCGCCGCCACCGGCCTCCCCTCGCCTCCCCGACACGCTCCCCAGCTCCGCCGCGACCCCCTCTACCTCCTCGTCAAGCCACAAGACGCCGGACGCCCTGTGGAGCCGCCATCGCCATCGTCTTCCTCCTCGGGCTCCGACCACCATCGCCGTCGATTCGCCGTCTCCAGCGCGTCCCCGAGCCCGCTTCGACGCCCACTGCAACCGCGGTGAGCTCCGCCACCGTTTCCCCCTCTTTTCCCCCTCGTTCCCGCGTCGTAACCCCGTTTCCCACCACGGCCGAACCTCCGCCGTCGCCGAGCTCGCCGTCATTGCAGCTCCGGTGACCATTTGGTCACCCCGGCGAGTCCAACAAGTTCGTAAGGCCCCGTAGAGCATCCCTAGCGCCTTGCTTCGCTCGCCTTCGAGCTCCAACCCCGTTTCCGTGCACGACCGAACCCCGGCGGCCGCAGCCGAGCTCGCCGCCGTCGACTCCGGCCACCCCAGGCCCAGCCACGGCCACCGCCCGACGCGCCATCGAGCTAGCTTTCCAACGCACCTAGCCGCACGCCGTTTGGAGCACCACAGAGGAAACCCGAGGCACTTGTACGCCGCGGACCTCGCCGGCGACTAATCGCCGACGGGTTTGACCTGTTTGACCTGGGGTTTGACCCCCCCAGAGTCACTGACGCGTGGGCCCCATCGGCCAGGTGGTTAGATTAGCGCTAATCACTGTTAGTTAACCCCCCTGACACTGACCAGTGGGCCCCAGCGCCACTAACTCCTAATTAGGATTATATTAACCCTGTTAAACCCCCCTGTCACTGACGTGTGGACCCCACACGTCAGGTTTGACCCCAGCCAGCCGCAGTTGACCGCTGACGTCATGCTGACGTCATGCTGGCGCAATATATATATTTCTGGATTAATTTAAATCAGGAAATTCCAGAATATTATTTAAACTTCAAAAATTCATAACTTTTATTCTGTAACTCCAAATCAGACAAATCATATATGAAAAATGATCAGAAAAATCCAATCTATCCATCTGTACTATTTTCATGCATGACTAAACAAGTTAACTTGATGTTTAATGCAGAACAAGGAAAAGCACTTTAAAAGGCCATGTTTGAGTTTGAAATTTGAATCTTTGATTCAAATTGGTTCAAACCCTTCTGGTTTTAGTTGCATTAGCCCAACACACTCATATTGCCATGTTTCATGCATGCATCATATTGTTGCACATTGTTTGGTGATGGTTGTGTATCGGTGTCCTTTGCGACAGGTTCTGCCTTCGAGGAGTACCGTGATTACCCTAACGAAGAACCGTATCAGTGCATCGAACCATCAGGCAAGCAACCAACCATTTGATCATATCGATACAATCCCATGTTCTCGCTCCTGCTCTCTTTTACTGCATTAAGACAACGCGTTTCAAACTGCTGTGTGCTACGGTAGTTGAACCCATTTCCTCTGCATGACCTGTCATTGCCACAGTAACTAGATGAAACCCACTAGCATGTGTAGGAGTTGATTGAGCCATATGTATGTGTTGTTCCTACCTTGCTATGCCTACTATGCTTAGAGTCGTGTCAGGTCTGGTTCATCTGGGTGATGGGCTAGAGTGAAATGATTATGTCGGTAATGAGAGTGGTGTGGTGAACATGATTTGGTAAAGGTATCGATGAGAGGCCATGTAGGAGTACATGGTGGGTTGTTTCATTGAAGCCGACCTTAAGCACTGAGATCTGTATGTGTGATTTAAGATACAGCTACTACCATGCATTGGGCCCTGAAATATGACCCCGCTCGACTTCTTATTCACCCTAGTTCTCTGTCCAGGAGTTGCAAGTAGTTTCTGGTGTTTGTAGCCTACTGGAGGCCGTGGACAGCGCTGACCGTAGGGGTGGGCTGTGATGCGGTAGGTACGTGGCACGGTGTACCGAATACCCGTTAGGTATCTCGGGAACCCTGTTCACATCGTTCGGGGCCGTATGGGAAACCTCGGCCGGACTCCCTGCGGATGGAACCTGGATAGGCGATAAACCTGGACTAGAGGCTTAAGTGTTTAGGCAGGTCGTGGTCTACACCCACGTCGGCTTTCGCTTGAAGTCTGCCGAGCACATGTCGTGTGCAGACGCTAAGTGGTGGAAACATGTATGAAGAAGTACACCCCTGCAGGGTTAACATGATCTATTCGAATAGCCGCGTCCGCGGTAAAGGACTACTTGGTTGCCTATACAGTTCATAGACAAGTAAATGGAAACTACTAAAAGCCTCAAGATAAGTGTGAGTGCCGAGGATGGCTCTTCCGTAGGAAGACGGAGGCGGATCCTCGGTAGTGTATTGAATTGGTGAGTAGTGGACTCGTGTGCGCAAAACCATTTCAAGTTGAAGTATCGTAGGATAGTCTAGCCAAGAGTCAAAGCTGGCTTGCTGCAATAACTCCACCAACCCTTCTTGATAATATGCATGTATGTAGGATCTGATGTAAGTCTTGCTGAGTACCTTTGTACTCATGTTGCTATAATTTACATTTTTACAGAAGACACTGCAACCCCTTCTGATGGATTCTATGTAGACGTTGACATCAACGAGTAGGCTAAAGGCCCAGGTGGTGATCCTGAGCTTGTGAAGGACCACGTAGTATAGCTAGGCTTTCCAAGCCTCTTTTATTTTACTAGTTGTCTGTACTCAGACAAGTTACTTCCGCTGCTGGTTTGTATGACTGTATGACTTGAATGTTGGGTCGTGAGACCCGTACCTTTGTGTATGTTATGTATGGCTCTCTGAGCCTTAAATAAAGTACTTGTGTCATAGAGTCATGTTGTGATGCTTCGTTGTATTTGCACATATCGAGCATATTGTGTGTATGATTGAAATGCTTGGTATGTGTGGGATCTGACTATCTAGTTGTTTATCTTTAGTAGCCTCTCTTACCGGGAAATGTCTCCTAGTGTTACTGCTGAGCCATGGTAGCTTGCTACTGCTCTGGAACACTTAGGCTGGCCGGCATGTGTCCTTCTTCGTTCCTGTGTCTGTCCCTTCGGGGAAATGTCACGCTTTGAGTACCGGAGTCCTGTTAGCCCGCTACAGCCTGGTTTACCGGAGTCCTGCTAGCCCAGTGCTACAGCCCGGACCCACTTGCTGATGACCGACACGTTCGAAGCTGGGTCATGGATGCCTGTCCCTGTAAGTCTGTGCCACTTTGGGTTTACGACTAGTCATGTCAGCCCGGGCTCCTTATCATATGGATGCTAGCGACACTATCATATACGTGAGCCAAAAGGCGCAAACGGTCCCGGGCAAAGGTAAGGCGACACCCGTGGGGATACCGTGCGTGAGGCCGCAAAGTGATATGAGGTGTTACCGGCTAGATCGATGTGACATCGAGTCAGGGTCCTGACAGCGTTGGCATCAGAGCCGGACTGCTGTAGGTTCTCCAAGCCAAACTGGTCGATGTTGAGTCTAGAAATTCTTTAGTTATATGTAGGGGAATTGTTTGTGGGTTGGAACGTAAGGCTCTTTTTACTCCTTTATCTTATGACATTCTGATCTGAGTCAGTCCATTCTTCCACCGGGGGTTAAGGAATTAGGATCTATTCTCTCTATCAGGATCACGCGTTACTAATCAGTAGTACCTTATAGGTATGATGGATACAAGCCTAGTTCAGTTCTTCTACCATATTATGTTGCTAGGATGGTCTCAGAACTTTGATATGATGATGTTGACTGTGTACGAAATCCTTTGTCAAATGTCTCAAAATCCTTCTTGAGCATTTACAGTTGTTATGCTGCCGAAATTTTGCTAGAAATTCTAATGCCTTTGCATTATGATTGTGCTTTCAGATGGCCACTCGCGACCTCAATCAAGTGGTTCGCCTGACTCGATGCCTAGATGTACCCGGCCATACTGCCAAGTTGGTCAGGGTAATGACTGAGGCTGGATACCGCTGGTATCCTGAGTACACGGTCGAAGAGCAATTTCGGGACTTTAATCAAAGCCAGTATCTCTGCACTGTCAGGATATTTCCATCTTATCCTGGATCCACCGAGCCCCTTCACTGCTCCTATGGACTCGGGGTTACTATTGAGATGGTTGTGCAGGACGCCGCCTACTCTATGATGACCATTATGCGAGTCGGATCTGGACTATTTCGGGACTCTGATTTCCGGTATATGCCAGGATCACTTCCGGGAGCACAAGGGTATCTCCAGGCTATCTATGCTGACCCCACCCAGGAGGATTCACGGACTCGCACCACTACTGAGATGCTCGAGGATAAGGACCGTGAAAATCAGGCCTTGAGGTTAGAGCTCTTCAATACCCGTGCTGACCACTGGGCCACATTGACTCGGTTCGCACTGGCGGTGCAAGCTGGATATTCAGATATGTGCGATCTCTATCCTGTGAGATCTGCTCTGCCAGACGTGATGGGTTGGCGTGATGTAGGAGGCATCACCCCACCTCGCGGTCCCCGCAGACCACCGTCTGTTGGTCCAAGACCTCATCCTAGCCCCTATGGTCCACAAGCTCCGCGAGATCGTCTGTTTCTGGATGATCATGTTGAGCTTCCAGGCTATGGAGGTGACTTCTACGAGGACTACTACGGATCGGTCTGAGTTAGTGGTAGTATCACTAGATCGCACTAACTGTGTCGTCTATCGTCCCGCGTGACTCGTGGGATATGACCTAGTTTGTACTCTTTCCGGAGGTGTAGAAAAATAATGTATAGGAGCTTGGGATGCCTCTGATGAGATGTAATCCTCTTTTCACCGTAATAGTACTTTGTTTGGTCTTGTACTAAACCCTGTATGGTGTGTATGACGATGGAATAAAGAAGCAGTTTCTGTATTTACCATGTCATACGGATGATCATCTTGCATTTCGAGTTATTCCTTACATTTTATATCCTATGTCGGAATTTTATCATCCTGATTAAATCATTGTCTTGTTTACCTAGGATGGTCAACACGCGCACTAACACTGCTCCTCAAGAGCAGGCCGAAGGCAGTGAAGTCAGGGATGCAAATCTGCCTCATCCTCCTTCCCTAGCCGAGGTTATGATGGAAGCTGAGAGAAACAAGCGGGAGACCAACCGTTTGTTGGAGCGTATTGAACAGAACACGGCACACCATCAGAGGACTAACGTGGTGTCACTCAGTGATTTTATCAAATTACATCCACCCACGTTTCACCACTCCGTCGAGCCTCTCGACGCTGATGATTGGCTTCGCAGTATCTTTCACAAACTGCGTTCCACGCTGGTAGTGGAGGCTGACAAGGTCACCTTTGCTGCATATCATCTTGAAGGCCCCGCCAGTTTATGGTGGGAAAATTATGGAGCTATGCGCCCAGCGGGCCATGTCACTACTTGGGCTGAATTCAGTGAGGCTTTCCGTGAACATCACATTCCGGAGGGTCTCATGTACCGTAAACGTGAGGAATTTTGCAATTTCACCCAAGGCCGACTTTCTGTGGATGCTTACAGCAGGGAGTTTGGTAACCTCGCACGATATGCAACCGAGGAAGTTTCTACTGACGCCAAGAAGCAAGCAAGGTTCCGTAAGGGACTTAGTCCTGAGCTTCGCCGCGACCTCCGTCTGCATGAGTGCACATCTTTTCAGAAACTTGTCAACAAAGCCATCAGTGCTGAAACTGGTCAGACTGACTATGACGCAACACGCAAGCATGGCCGTGACATGGGTTCCTCATCCGGTGCTAGTCCTTAGAAGCGCCGCGTGTGGGTGCCCAACACCGCCCTACCACCCAGGTTCACACCGAGGCCATCTTTCCAGGCGCCTCGCCCTGTTCAACAGTCTGCACCGGCCAAGCCCTATGGGGGTCCCACCAACAATGCTCCTCCACGTACCAGTTCCGTGACTTGTTTCAAGTGTGGGGAATCTGGCCACTATATGCGTGAGTGTCCCCAGACTAACCCCAACCAGTCTACTAAAGCTGTTGGCCGTGGCAAACCGACAGGGAAAGTGTTCCACGCCAAGCCGGCCACCGCTTCACGTGGCCATGTCAACTGTATCTCTGCCGAAGAAGCTCAAGAGGATCCCAACGTCGTTCTCGGTACGCTTCTTGTTAATTGCCACCCGGCATCTGTTCTTTTCGATACAGGAGCCTCTCATTCTTTTATATCCGAAAATTATGCTCGTTTGCATAACGTCGCATTCGGTGATATGCCAACCGCTATGGTAATTCAAACTCCGGGATCCAAATGGCAAACTTCTAGAGTAAGCCATGGAAATGAAATCCAAGTCGACAGACTTGTTTTCCTTGCATCGTTGATAGCCGTCAAATCTTCAGATATTAATATCATTTTGGGTATGGACTGGATGTCAGCTCATCATGCCAAAATTGATTGCTTCTCTAGGATTGTTCAACTCACTCACCCTTCGGGCAAGAAAGTCAATGTCTTAACCCGATTAGCCAAGCGACAATTATATTCTCTTAACGCCAGCCCTTTGCCAGACCTTGAGGACGTTCCGGTAGTCCGTGACTTCCCGGATGTCTTCCCAGAAGAATTGCCAGGTGTTCCACCTGACAGGGATGTTGAGTTCGTAATAGACCTCATTCCAGGAACCGTTCCGATTGCTAGAAGACCTTATAAGATGGCACCACTAGAACTAGCCGAGCTTAAGAAACAACTCGATGAGTCCTTGAAAAAGGGTTTCATCCGACCTAGCTCATCTCCGTGGGCTTGCCCCGTCCTATTCGTCAAGAAGAAGGATGGTACGGACCGGATGGTCGTAGATTACCGACCTGTCAATTTGTCACAATCAAGAACAAATATCCGCTTCCCAGGATCAACGACCTGTATGATCAGCTCGCTGGATCCTCAGTTTTCTCCAAGATGGATTTGAGGTTGGGCTACCATCAAATCAAAATCAGAAACGGGGACATTCCTAAAACGGCCTTTGTTACTCGTTATGGCCAATACGAGTACACCGTCATGTCCTTCGGATTAACCAACGCTCCAGCCACCTTTTATCGGTTAATGAACTCAATCTTCATGGAGTATTTGGATAAATTCGTCGTAGTTTATCTCGATGATATACTCATCTACTCCAAGAACGAGGAAGAACATGCCGAACATTTAAGGCTAGTGTTGAAGAAACTTCGAGAGCATCGCCTTTATGCCAAATTTTCTAAATGTGAATTCTGGTTGTCAGAAGTGACCTATCTGGGTCATGTAATATCTGGTAAAGGTATTGCTGTTAACCCTGAGCGAGTTCAAGCCGTCCTTAATTGGACTCCACCTGAATCGGTCAAGCAAGTTCGGAGTTTTCTGGGCTTAGCAAGCTATTGTCGTCGCTTTGTCGAGAACTTCTCCAAAGTTGCCAAACCTCTAACCGAACTCCTCAAGAAAGATAAGAACTTCGAATGGACTCCACAATGTGAGCACAGCTTTCAGGAACTGAAAAGACGCCTGACCTCTGCTCCCGTACTGGTACCGCCAGACTTCTCCAAGGACTTTGTTATCTACTGCGACGCCTCGCGACAAGGACTAGGTTGCATTCTCATGCAAGATCGACACGTAATTGCCTACGCTTCACGGCAATTGCACCCACATGAGGAGAATTATCCTACTCATGATCTAGAGCTTGCAGCCATAGTCTATGCACTCAAGACCTGGCGACATTACCTCCTCGGTAACCGTTGCGAAATATTCACTGATCACCAAAGTCTGAAGTACATTTTCACCCAACCGGATCTGAATCTCAGGCAAAGACGTTGGGTTGAGTTGATCACAGACTTCGACTTAGGAATAACCTACACCCCAGGGAAAGCCAACGTCATGGCTGATGCGCTAAGTCGTAAGTCTTATTGTAACAACCTGATGTTACAACAAAGTCAACCGCTTCTCCATGAGGAATTTCGGAAGCTTAACCTTCACATTGTTCCTCAAGGTTTTCTTTCCACCTTGGTAGCAAAACCTACTCTTACGGATCAAATCATCGCTGCCCAAAAGCGAGATAAGGGAATATCTAAAATCAAAGAGAACATTGCTAGCGGAGGTGCTAGTTGTTTCTCCACAAATGATCATGGTGTTGTGTACTTTGAGAACCGTCTAGTGGTTCCCAAGAACCAGCATCTACGGCAGTTGATCCTTAAGGAGGCTCATGAATCTCCTCTCACCATTCATCCCGGTAGTACTAAGATGTATCAGGACCTACGCCAGAGGTTCTGGTGGACTAGGATGAAGAGAGAAATTGCTCAGTATATTGCTAATTGCGACGTCTGTCGTCGTGTAAAAGCAGAGCACCAACGGCCTACTGGCACCCTTCAACCCTTAGCTATTCCTGAATGGAAATGGGATAAAATTGGTATGGATTTCATTACCGGTTTTCCCAGGACCAAGAGAGGGAATAATGCTATTTTCGTCGTTGTCGATCGTCTTTCCAAAGTAGCCCATTTCTTACCTGTTCGTGAGAGTATAACCGCTAGTCAGCTAGCAGACTTATACATCTCCCGAATAGTGTCCCTCCATGGTGTTCCTTTGGAAATTAACTCGGATCGAGGAAGTCTTTTCACCTCTCGATTTTGGGAAAGCTTCCAAAATGCTATGGGGACCCGTCTCTCCTTTAGCACCGCTTTCCACCCTCAGTCGAGTGGTCAAGTGGAACGCGTCAACCAGATTCTAGAAGACATGCTTCGAGCCTCTGTTATCTCATTCGGAATGGACTGGGAGAAGTGCCTTCCATTTGCCGAATTCGCTTACAACAACAGCTATCAGTCTAGCTTGGGTAAAGCCCCTTTTGAAGTTCTCTATGGACGACGGTGTCGAACACCCCTTAACTGGTCAGAGACCAGGGAAAGACAATTCTTTGGCCCGGATATGATTCAGGAAGCAGAAGAACAAGTTCGTATCGTTCGTGAAAAGTTGAAAACAGCCCAATCTCGTCAAAAGAGTCAATATGACCGAAAACATAAGGCTATGACTTTCGAGGTTGACGAGAAGGCTTATCTTCGGGTCACCCCTCTGAAGGGAACCCATCGTTTCGGTATCAAAGGCAAATTGGCTCCTCGTTACATTGGACCTTTTCGCATTCTTGCCAAACGAGGAGAAGTTGCCTACCAGTTGGAATTACCTCCGCACCTCTCCAGAGTCCACGATGTCTTTCACGTTTCTCAACTCCGGCGTTGCTTCTCGGATCCTATCCGTGGAGTGGACCACGAAACGCTTGATCTCCAAGATAATCTTACATATCGAGAGTACCCCGTTCGTATCCTCGATCAGGCCGAACGTACCACCCGACGTCATAATATCAAGTTTCTCAAAGTTCAATGGTCGCACCATTCTGAGGATGAAGCAACTTGGGAAAGGGAGGATCGTCTTCGACTCGAGTATCCCGCCTTCTTCCCGGAGGAACCCAAATCTCGGGACGAGATTCTTTTGAGTGGGGGTGAGTTGTCACACCCTAGCTAGTCATGCATTAGAGTGTTGCATCATGTTTACTCTTTCATCAGAAACTTGAAATGGGGATTTGTGAAACCCTCAGAATCATTTTTGAAAATGACCCAAATAAAAATTTCTCCAAAAGGGTCCAAGAAAATGCTCATGTTGCTCTCTGAAAATATTGGTCAGAGATAAAAATCAAATCAATATTTTTAAGAGCTCATAGGTATTTATTTTGGCCATTTGGAATTAATGCATAAATATTTGCATTGGAAATATATTAGTTATATATATTAATATATGTCCAAAAATTATGCCACCTGTTGGGGAGCTCTGGAATAATATATCTAGCTCCTGCAAAAATTGGCATAAGATAATAAAATGATTTAATATATTATTTAAATCAAAACAAATGTCAGAAATTAGAAAATAGAAATAAATAAAAGGAGAAGCTTACCTGGGGCTCCTCCCTGTGCAGCCCAGCAGCAGCTGGCCGGCCCAGCCAGCAGGCGGCCCAGCCCGCCTCCCTCCTCTGTCGTCTTCGTCCTCGACAGAGGGAGGGGAGTGTGCCCGGCACGCGCGCGCCACCGCGCCATGCCACCAGCTCGCCTGCCTGCCTGCCCCTCCCCTCCTCGCCTAGATGGCCTGGAACGACGCCACGCCCCCCCCGTACTCTCTCACTCTCCCCCGGTTCTTCCTCTCCTCTCCCTCGCTCTCTCTCTCCCGTGTCCGAACGCACCCGTCGCCGCCGTTCGCCATAGCCGCCGCCACCGGCCTCCCCTCGCCTCCCCGACACGCTCCCCAGCTCCGCCGGACCCCCTCTACCTCCTCGTCAAGCCACAAGACGCCGGACGCCCTGTGGAGCCGCCGTCGCCATCGTCTTCCTCCTCGGGCTCCGACCACCATCGCCGTCGATTCGCCGTCTCCAGCGCGTCCCCGAGCCCGCTTCGACGCCCACTGCAACCGCGGTGATCTCCGCCACCGTTTCCCCCTCTTTTCCCCCTCGTTCCCGCGTCGTAACCCCGTTTCCCACCACGGCCAAACCTCCGCCGTCGCCGAGCTCGCCGTCGACGCAGCTCCGGTGACCATTTCGTCACCCCGGCGAGTCCAACAAGTTCGTAAGGCCCCGTAGAGCATCCCTAGCGCCTTGCTTCGCTCGCCTTCGAGCTCCAACCCCGTTTCCGTGCACGACCGAACCCCGGCGGCCGCAGCCGAGCTCGCCGCCGTCGACTCCGGCCACCCCAGGCCCAGCCACGGCCACCGCCCGACGCGCCATCGAGCTAGCTTTCCAACGCACCTAGCCGCACGCCGTTTGGAGCACCACAGAGGAAACCCGAGGCACTTGTACGCCGCGGACCTCGCCGGCGACTAACCGCCGGCGGGTTTGACCTGTTTGACCTGGGGTTTGACCCCCCCAGAGTCACTGACGCGTGGGCCCCGTCGGCCAGGTGGTTAGATTAGCGCTAATCACTGTTAGTTAACCCCCCTGACACTGACCAGTGGGCCCCAGCGCCACTAACTCCTAATTAGGATTAAATTAACCCTGTTAAACCCCCCTGTCACTGACGTGTGGACCCCACACGTCAGGTTTGACCCCAGCCAGCCGCAGTTGACCGCTGACGTCATGCTGATGTCATGCTGGCGCAATATATATATTTCTGGATTAATTTAAATCAGGAAATTCCAGAATATTATTTAAACTTCAAAAATTCATAACTTTTATTCTGTAACTCCAAATCAGACAAATCATATATGAAAAATGATCAGAAAAATCCAATCTATCCATCTGTACTATTTTCATGCATGACTAAACAAGTTAACTTGATGTTTAATGCAGAACAAGGAAAAGCACTTTAAAAGGCCATGTTTGAGTTTGAAATTTGAATCTTTGATTCAAATTGGTTCAAACCCTTCTGGTTTTAGTTGCATTAGCCCAACACACTCATATTGCCATGTTTCATGCATGCATCATATTGTTGCACATTGTTTGGTGATGGTTGTGTATCGGTGTCCTTTGCGACAGGTTCTGCCTACGAGGAGTACCGTGATTACCCTAACGAAGAACCGTATCAGTGCATCGAACCATCAGGCAAGCAACCAACCATTTGATCATATCGATACAATCCCATGTTCTTGCTCCTGCTCTCTTTTACTGCATTAAGACAACGCGTTTCAAACTGCTGTGTGCTACGGTAGTTGAACCCATTTCCTCTGCATGACCTGTCATTGCCACAGTAACTAGATGAAACCCACTAGCATGTGTAGGAGTTGATTGAGCCATATGTATGTGTTGTTCCTACCTTGCTATGCCTGCTATGCTTAGAGTCGTGTCAGGTCTGGTTCATCTGGGTGATGGGCTAGAGTGAAATGATTATGTCGGTAATGAGAGTGGTGTGGTGAACACGATTTGGTAAAGGTATCGATGAGAGGCCATGTAGGAGTACATGGTGGGTTGTTTCATTGAAGCCGACCTTAAGCACTGAGATCTGTATGTGTGATTTAAGATACAGCTACTACCATGCATTGGGCCCGAAACCAATGGACCCTCTCGGCTTCTTATTCACCCTAGTTCTCCGTCCAGGAGTTGCAAGTAGTTTCTGGTGTTTGTAGCCTACTGGAGGTCGTGGACAGCGCTGACCGTAGGGGTGGGCTGTGATGCGGTAGGTACGTGGCCGGGTGTACCGAATACCCGTTAGGTATCTCGGGAACCCTGTTCACATCGTTCGGGGCCGTATGGGAAACCTCGGCCGGACTCCCTGCGGATGGAACCTGAATAGGCGATAAACCTGGACTGGAGGCTTAGGTGATTAGGTAGGTCGTGGCCGACACCCACGTTGGGCTTCCGCTTGAAGGTTGCCGAGTACATGTCGTGTAAACGACGGTAAGTGGTGAGAGCGTGTATGAAGAAGTACACCCCTGCAGGGTTATCATGATCTATTCGAATAGCCGCGTCCGCGGTAAAGGACTACTTGGTTGCCTATACAGTTCATAGACAAGTAAATGGAAGCTACTAAAAGCCTCAAGATAAGTGTGAGTGCCGAGGATGGCTCATCCGTAGGGAGGCGGAGGTGGATCCTCGGTAGTGTATTGAAGTGGTGAGTAGTGGACTCGTGTGCGCAAAACCATTTCAAGTCAAAGTATCGTAGGATAGTCTAGCCAAGAGTCAAAGATGGCTTGCTGCAATAACTCCACCAACCCTTCTTGATAATATGCATGTATGTAGGATCTGATGTAAGTCTTGCTGAGTACCTTTGTACTCATGTTGCTATAATTTACATTTTTACAGAAGACGCTGCAACCCCTTCTGATGGGTTCTATGTAGACATTGACATCAACGAGTAGGCTAAAGGCCCAGGTGGTGATCCTGAGCTTGTGAAGGACCACGTAGTATAGCTAGGCTTTCCAAGCCTCTTTTATTTCACTAGTTGTCTGTACTCAGACAAGTTACTTCCGCTGCTGGTTTGTATGACTGTATGACTTGAATGTTGGGTCGTGAGACCCGTACCTTTGTGTATGTTATGTATGGCTCCCTGAGCCTTAAATAAAGTACTTGTGTCGTAGAGTCATGTTGTGATGCTTCGTTGTATTTGCACATATCGAGCATATTGTGTGTATGATTGAAATGCTTGGTATGTGTGGGATCTGACTATCTAGTTGTTTATCTTTAGTAGCCTCTCTTACCGGGAAATGTCTCCTAGTGTTACCGCTGAGCCATGGTAGCTTGCTACTGCTCTGGAACACTTAGGCTGGCCGGCATGTGTCCTTCTTCGTTCTTGTGTCTGTCCCTTTGGGGAAATGTCACGCTTTGAGTACCGGAGTCCTGTTAGCCCGCTACAGCCCAGTTTACCGGAGTCCTGCTAGCCCAGTGCTACAGCCCGGACCCACTTGCTGATGACCGACACGTTCGAAGCTGGGTCATGGATGCCTGTCCCTGTAAGTCTGTGCCACTTTGGGTTTACGACTAGTCATGTCAGCCCGGGCTCCTTATCATATGGATGCTAGCGACACTATCCTATACGTGAGCCAAAAGGCGCAAACGGTCCCGGGCAAAGGTAAGGCGACACCCGTGGGGATACCGTGCGTGAGGCCGCAAAGTGATATGAGGTGTTACCGGCTAGATCGATGTGACATCGAGTCGGGGTCCTGACATCTTCTCCCCCTCGTTCCCTCACCGTAGCCCTCCTCCCCACCACGGCTAAAGCCTCTCGCCGCCGTCCATGTCGCCGTCGCCGTCTTGGTCCGCCTCAGCCCAAACCGAGCCTTCCATCGTGCTCCCGGTGCCGCGAGGGTGCCGCCGAGCCCCTCAGGTGGCCTCCCCGTGCCCCGCAGCCCGATCCCCTTCGCGCCCGACTCCGGCCGCCGCCCAAGTGGTCGCCGGCGTCGAACTAAGCCATCTCCGGTGAAACGGAAGGCACCAGTGGGTGCGCGCGAGCCCCAGCTTCCCGCGCGTGCCTTCCGCTGCTCGATTGGGCGCCGGAGTGGAAATCCCGCGCCCTCCGCCGCGTTTGCTGCCGCCGGCGGCTAAACGCCGGCGTATTAGCCCCGGTTGACCAGGGGGTTTGACCTCCCCTGGCTCAATGACAGTGGGCCCGTCCCTGCTAATTCGAGTTTAGGATTAGTTTAAATTTAATCAACTCTGTTAATTAACCCCCCTGACACTGACCAGTGGGCCCCAGCGCCACTAACCCTTAATTAGGATTAAACTAACCTCTGTTAAAACCCCCCTGTCACTGACGTGTGGACCCCACACGTCAGGTTTGACCCCAGCCAGCCGCAGTTGACCGCTGACGTCGTGCTGACGTCATGCTGGCGCAATACATATATTTCTGGATTTAAATTTAATCAGGAAATTCCAGAATATAATTTAAACTTCAAAAATTCATAACTTTTATTCTGTAACTCCAAATCAGACAAATTATATATGAAAAATGATCAGAAAAATCCAATCTATCCATCTGTACTATTTTCATGCATGATCAAACAAGTTAAATTGATGTTTAAAGCAGAACAAGGAAAAGCACTTTAAAAGGCCATGTTTGAGTTTGAAATTTGAATCTTTGATTCAAATTGGTTCAAACCCTTCTGGTTTTAGTTGCATTAGCCCAACACACTCATATTGCCATGTTTCATGCATGCATCATATTGTTGCACATTGTTTGGTGATGGTTGTGTATCGGTGTCCTTTGCGACAGGTTCTGCCTCCGAGGAGTACAGTGATTACCCTAACGAAGAACCGTATCAGTGCATCGAACCATCAGGCAAGCAACCAACCATTTGATCATATCGATACAAGCCCATGTTCTCGCTCCTGCTCTCTTTTACTGCATTAAGACAACGCGTTTCAAACTGCTGTGTGCTACGGTAGTTGAACCCATTTCCTCTGCATGACCTGTCATTGCCACAGTAACTAGATGAAACCCACTAGCATGTGTAGGAGTTGTTTGAGCCATATGTATGTGTTGTTCCTACCTTGCTATGCCTGCTATGCTTAGAGTCGTGTCAGGTCTGGTTCATCTGGGTGATGGGCTAGAGTGAAATGGTTATGTCGGTAATGAGAGTGGTGTGGTGAACACGATTTGGTAAAGGTATCGATGAGAGGCCATGTAGGAGTACATGGTGGGTTGTTTCATTGAAGCCGACCTTAAGCACTGAGATCTGTATGTGTGATTTAAGATACAGCTACTACCATGCATTGGGCCCTGAAATATGACCCCGCTCGACTTCTTATTCACCCTAGTTCTCTGTCCAGGAGTTGCAAGTAGTTTCTGGTGTTTGTAGCCTACTGGAGGCCGTGGACAGCGCTGACCGTAGGGGTGGGCTGTGATGCGGTAGGTACGTGGCACGGTGTACCGAATACCCGTTAGGTATCTCGGGAACCCTGTTCACATCGTTCGGGGCCGTATGGGAAACCTCGGCCGGACTCCCTGCGGATGGAACCTGGATAGGCGATAAACCTGGACTAGAGGCTTAAGTGTTTAGGCAGGTCGTGGTCTACACCCATGTCGGCTTTCGCTTGAAGTCTGCCGAGCACATGTCGTGTGCAGACGCTAAGTGGTGGAAACATGTATGAAGAAGTACACCCCTGCAGGGTTAACATGATCTATTCGAATAGCCGCGTCCGCGGTAAAGGACTACTTGGTTGCCTATACAGTTCATAGACAAGTAAATGGAAACTACTAAAAGCCTCAAGATAAGTGTGAGTGCCGAGGATGGCTCTTCCGTAGGAAGACGAAGGCGGATCCTCGGTAGTGTATTGAATTGGTGAGTAGTGGACTCGTGTGCGCAAAACCATTTCAAGTTGAAGTATCGTAGGATAGTCTAGCCAAGAGTCAAAGCTGGCTTGCTGCAATAACTCCACCAACCCTTCTTGATAATATGCATGTATGTAGGATCTGATGTAAGTCTTGCTGAGTACCTTTGTACTCATGTTGCTATAATTTACATTTTTACAGAAGATGCTGCAACCCCTTCTGATGGGTTCTATGTAGACGTTGACATCAACGAGTAGGCTAAAGGCCCAGGTGGTGATCCTGAGCTTGTGAAGGACCACGTAGTATAGCTAGGCTTTCCAAGCCTCTTTTATTTTACTAGTTGTCTGTACTCAGACAAGTTACTTCCGCTGCTGGTTTGTATGACTGTATGACTTGAATGTTGGGTCGTGAGACCCGTACCTTTGTGTATGTTATGTATGGCTCTCTGAGCCTTAAATAAAGTACTTGTGTCATAGAGTCATGTTGTGATGCTTCGTTGTATTTGCACATATCGAGCATATTGTGTGTATGATTGAAATGCTTGGTATGTGTGGGATCTGACTATCTAGTTGTTTATCTTTAGTAGCCTCTCTTACCGGGAAATGTCTCCTAGTGTTACCGCTGAGCCATGGTAGCTTGCTACTGCTCTGGAACACTTAGGCTGGCCGGCATGTGTCCTTCTTCGTTCCTGTGTCTGTCCCTTCGGGGAAATGTCATGCTTTGAGTACCGGAGTCCTGTTAGCCCGCTACAGCCCGGTTTACCGGAGTCCTGCTAGCCCAGTGCTACAGCCCGGACCCACTTGCTGATGACTGACACGTTCGAAGCTGGGTCATGGATGCCTGTCCCTGTAAGTCTGTGCCACTTTGGGTTTACGACTAGTCATGTCAGCCCAGGCTCCTTATCATATGGATGCTAGCGACACTATCATATACGTGAGCCAAAAGGCGCAAACGGTCCCGGGCAAAGGTAAGGCGACACCCGTGGGGATACCGTGCGTGAGGCCGCAAAGTGATATGAGGTGTTACCGGCTAGATCGATGTGACATCGAGTCGGGGTCCTGACAAGTACCATGGGCGCTACCCAGCCACCCCAGTACGAGCTGTTCAAATCAAGAATCACTCCTTCCACCTCGAGATATTGGGCAGCAGTACACATCCCTCCCGTAAACTCAAACCAATACCCAACGGAGGTCTCCTTCGTAGGGAAATCTATGCCGACCCTGCATATGGCCACAGAAGCTGCTGCATACGAAGCGCTTGCTCTCCTTCGATTCGCGGTACCCTGTGCCAGCGAACGAGGATACTATTACTTTCTGAACCATGCAGCACCCGGAGGAGTAACATCTTTTCCCGGTGGACGAATTGAGAGAGACCCAGTCCTAGCCAACCTTGTCCAGTACGCCATCGCTCAAGAACGTTTAACTCAACGTGTGATGGGTTATCTCCAGAGCCTCGCAGATTTAAATCCTCAGATGGCCATCGGTAGATCACTAAGGCCCGACCAGGGGAGAAGCGTTCATCAGTTGATCAATTCTCTCTCCCCGATAGAAGAGGAGTGTGTCCCAATACCAGAGACGTTTTCTCGGGACCCCGTCCAGTTACCATTTCCATTTCAGACGTCGCTGTTGTGTTCGTTATTGCAACATTTATTTATGTGTTGTAACTTATGCGTGATACCCTGAGCTTGTGCGACGAGTCAATTATTTGGCTTCTACTAATGTGTGTAGTTTTTGTTGTGGTTTATGCTCCTTTAAGTTAACCGATTTCCCTCGCGAAAAATCCTGGAGTGAGATTTCTTTTTTTTGCTGCATCGTACACCTTCTCACGACGTGGATTATTTAGTTTCACACAGCACCATGGCAGCAGACTCACAACCGCTCGAACACCTACCCTGCTTGCAAAAACACGTAACCGTGGAGTATTTGTTTTTCAAAAACAATCCTTAGCAAATCTCGAGGACGAGATTTTTCTTAAGGGGGGTAGTGTTGTGACACCCCAAAATTTTGACCTTGTTTTAATAAATTAAATTTTTTCCAGGAAATTAAAACTTTTATTTTCTGGGCTCCCTTTTTATCTTTGAACCTTTTTCTCCCTTGTTATTATGGAGTTTATTTTCCCCAAAATGAAAACTTTGCAAAATATGTTATTGGACTTGTTTAACCTCTCAAGAAAAACTCTACTTTTATTAGTAGAACTAATTACATAATTAATTTGCCTGATCTTTATTTTCTTGAAAATTGGTTTTCAAGGTTACATGGCCATATTTGAACTACAACCATTTGATAAATTCACAAAAAGTTCCAACCAAAATTTGGAGATGTCATGTGATGTTTTTAAATCACTTTTATGCAAAAATATCTTTTATTCATGTAATATTTTGAGCTCTGCATCAAATTTTCTTCTCTGGTCCAGAGTGCAATTTTGCGCTTTAACCCATTTAAATATTTCTTTCTGGCCTCCACCAAAATTATGGGATGTTGGTAGTAGCATATGATTCAACATTATGCAAAAACCTAGTGCTGTTCTTTGAAAATTTTGAGTGAATCAACCTCTTTTCCATTCTGGTCCAGCCTGTGATTTCTACTGCAACCCTATTTATTTTTGCTCCAGTAACCTTGTGCCTTCTCCTACTTGTAGACAGCCCTACCAAAACCCTATGTCCAGGAGCATGCACCCATTTGAATATTTTTGGTTCATGAAATAATGCCATTTATCTCCTGTCCGGAATTGTAGTTTTGCAAAACTTGCACTAACAAGTTTGTGCTTTTCACAAACTAACCTCACCACCCTCTTATTGATCAAAAGAGACCCACTCTGGAAGTTTTGGCCACTCCAAGAAATGCCTAGGTGCCTGTGGCATTTTGTCAAACACCTCGAGTGCATGAACAACTTTGACATGAATTTTGTCATTGCACTGTGAACTTGCACCTCTGATCAAACTAACCTCTCCACTAAGCCTCTAGATGACTTTAACCTAGGTCTGTTAAACCCCAACCTCACCCGAGACCTCTAGCATGCCCTGGCATTTTGTCGAGCACGTTCCGTGCGTGCTCTGGGCGCGAGCAGAGCATGCATTTTGCACGTGCCGCGCCCGAGCCGCCGCGTCGCGCCCCTGGGTTTGGCCCGCTCTGCAGAGCCGCGCCACGCGCTCCCCTTCTCACCGCAACGCGCCAAGAGCCCCTCGCCATGGCTCCGGCAAGCCAGGAGCTAGCCGCCACGGCCGCCCGACAGCCCCTGCTTATGTCGGCGCCGCTCGACCCTCTCCCGCTCGCCACCTGCCCCCTGGAACAGCGCGAGCTCATCCACAAGCGTGTCCACTAGCGCTCGTCGCTGCCACAACGCCCTAGCTACAGAATGGCGGTCGCCGGCGACCTTATCCGCGGCCACCGTCAGAACTGACCCCGATCGCCTATTTAAGGAGCCCCGAGCTCGTCTCCACACGCAGGCAGTCCCAAGCCATCTCCCTAGGACCCCCATTGGCAGCCAATCGACCCGGGGAGGTCTCCTTCCCCATCTCCGGCAACCACGGCCGCCGCCACTGCCTCGTTCATTCCGGCACCACTAGGGCCTCCCCCTTTCCGTTCTCTTCACCAAGAAACTCCCTCTTCCTCCCGTGAACCGTTCCCCCTGCTCGATTTTGATCGGGACTCACCGCGGGAGAAAAATCACTTTGCCCGACGGCCACCGTCCGCCGCGAAGCTCGCCGCCGGCAGCTCCGTCCACCCCCGAGACCGTAACGACTACCGGAGTGACCGTCTTGATCCCCTGAGCCCGTGGGTGACCTCTGTTTCCCGAACGATGCCGCCGTTCGCCGGCGAGCATCGCCGGAGTCCCGCCTCCTCTCGGGGCAGAGGAAGAGGAGGGAGGTCGACTAGTCAAACCTGACCAGTGGGTCCCCCGGGCCCACTGTCAGTGACTCACACGCCACCCACGCTGGATAAGTGGAGGTGTAAAGGCTCAAGTACGTCTCCTCTGTGCGAAAGCATAATTCCATTTGAACCGTTTTCTTTTCTGGATTTTCTTTTAAAAACAGATTTTGAAATGAGCTTTGATTGTCTATAATTTTTTTAATATAACTCCAAATGAATTGATTCTTTTTCATACATCTCTCAAATTCTGTCTAGTTTATTTTAAGATTTATTTGAAAATTTTCCAAACAACTTTTTTGTACTGTTTTTGAAATATGTGTTATTTGCATATTTTTGAAAATAGGATTTTTGAAGAGAAGAAAGCTTTCAAAAGATTTGGAGTGCACCCTGCCTTTCCACACCATGAAGGCAAGCATCTTGAACCCTGGCATAATATTTCTGGTGTGTTAGTTGATACGATTATAGCACCACCTCATTTCGGAGAACTCGTTATTTTATGTGGTGATACGATCATTTGCATGAATGCATATTAGTGATTTTCCTTGCTGTTGCGAATGTATACACTTGTGATGGTAATCATCCTCATGTGCCTTGCATGCATGCCGGAAAGGAATCCGGGAAATCCTCTGCCTTGGGTAGGAGTGAGCTTGTCGCCGGTCCCCGTCGGGACGGTTATGTCCGGTATGGCATAGTAAGGTATAATGGGTGGTGATTTCGTCGGTTGATATATATTTGCTATACATGTCATGCAGGGAACTCATAAGCCTCCTGAGTCGGCCATAGATCGAGTCTTGTTCTGGTAACCCCCATACTTGTTTCGTACTGCCACTGGTCCCTACCGTAGGTGGGGTATGGTTCAGTAAGTTGTTAACCCTTGTCTTGGCACACACCGTACAGAGAGGCCATGGTGGAAGATACCGGTTGTAGCCGGTAGGCATGCCACCTGGTCCAGGGGCATGGGTGTATCCAGTTGGGACCGAGAGGGGGGCAACCCTTAGAGCGCGCGATAGAAATTTGATCCCATGCTACGCGAGGTTGTAGCCTCCCCACTTAGTGTTTTGCTTAACAGGTGTCATGGGTGATTCCAGACACGAGTAAAAGCTGGTGTGTGCAAGTCAGGTGTGTTTCAATTAAAAGATTGTAGACGGAATTAGTCCGACGGACTAAAGGAATCCGTTACTCGTGGGTAAAGAGTACACCCTCTGCAGAGATATTAAACCTATTCGAATAGCCGTGTCCATGGTTAAGCACTACAGTCTGGGATGGGTCAAGTGTCGGTCTTAGTGTCGGTCTTCGGAGGAGAAACTACTAAACCTGAATATTGATTATGACTTGTGATATATGATGGTTATGATTATTATCATTATGGACTAACCGTTTGCATTGTTTGAAATAATGAATATCCCTGGGACGGTACCACCCCCTGGATATTCACTATGATTATGTTTATATATATATAAGCCCTTTATGTGGCGTCGCTCAGACGCCCGACTGTGGCAGGTTCGTTATTTCATTTACTTACAAGCCCTTTATGTGGTGTCGCCCAGACGCCCGACTGTGGCATGCTTGTTATTTTATTTACTTCATAAGCCCTTTATGTGGTGTCGCTGAGACGCCCGACTGTGGCATGCTTGTTATTTATTTACCTTATAAGCCCTTTATGTGGTGTCGCTAAGACGCCCGATTGAGGCATGCTCACTTTTACTATCCTTTCGAGACGTCGCTTCAGACATCCGATCGGTGCATTTTAATACTATTCTGTCATTACCTATTCCTATTGCATATAAATAACCTGCTTGCATGCATCGGGATTTTATTTTCATGACTGACGTTGTGATTATAGAATATTTTCAGAGCATGAATATTGCTTGCTATATTATACCCGTGTTCATAATGTTTGCGAGTACATTCAAAAGTACTCACTGGCTTGTCCCTGGCTATTGTCTTGGCCAGATTGCTTGCTTGAAGAGGAGCGTTGCGATGACAGCCTCGGAACCTAAGCAACGGTGATAGTAGCCTCGCGAAGATAGAAGTTAACCTTGTCAGCTGTTCCTGTGGGAAATGGAGTCCCATAGACCGTGGTGAACCACAAATCGCTTCCGCCATCGACCTCTAGAAACCAATTGTTGTACTCACAGACCCGAATGGTCTTGTACTACACATTTTGTATTTTTGCTTGAAATTTCTGTATCAAGTTGGTGCCTCATCAGCTAACAGTAATCCTGGGGCTGGTGAGCACAACGGCCATTTTCTGGAAATTAATACCCGAAAAACCGGTCGCGACAGACTTGGTATCAGAGCCAGGATGACCATTGGCTAATCCTATCCTAGCCAGGTCAATAAACCTAGGTTAACCAACCCACTAGACCTTAACCGAACCCCAGCCAAGCTTCCCTTGCAAGATAGCCATACAGTGACCCAACACCTTTTGGCAGTCGGTGCCCAACCTATTAGCCTAACCTGTCAATCATGCGCCAGTGACCGAATCCTGAATAGTCTTTTTCGCAAGCGGGCGAAGGAAGACTCCGTCCCCTTTTCTATAGAAGGGCACGCTAGCCTCAACTCAGCACAACACAGCCGCTACCCAAAACCGAGCCTTAATGCCTGGCCCCGTCGTGCACAATGAGACCACAGCAACCAACCTTGGAGGCTTTGTGACCATACTCGCAAACCTCACCCATCGTGCCTACGCGTTAGAAGAGCCCCGAGAATATGTTGTGTACCAAGGACCCATGAGCAATGAGAGCCGACAATTCTGGGCCACTGTACACATCTACGGTAGGGGTCTAGCGCCCGAGCGCCCCTACAGGTTCACCGGAAGGACAACTTCCTTTGAGCCTCAAGCCATCCAACTAGCTGCTCGAGAGGCTATAGTTCATCTTCGGCACTTGTCGCCCAGAGTTAACTGTCGCTCGTTCCACTACTACCCCGGACGTGAAGGGTATGGTAGGCCACCCCAAGTTGCCAACGGAGATCACGAGACAAATCCTGCATTGTTGCATCTAGTGCGCTATGTAGGTGCACTAGAGGAACTGTTCGATCAAATCACCATTGACCTAATCGCAGCTCGTGGAGAGCTGGTTCGTCGAGCCCCGGCGAGAGAAGAGAACGAGCCCAACGCCGACAACCCAGTCGTGCTGTTTGGACACCCGATCGAGTCCCTGAGATCTGCCCCAGCCGTCGGCCAAGGTGCTTTGATGACCCCAGAAGTGCTTCGTCGCCTCTTGGGAGCACACTCCAACGGGGTTGTGGCCAACAATCCCCGAGATGGTCATCATCGCTACCCCGAGCCTGCAGCCCCTCAACCCACTCCAGCTAATCCCGATAGTGAGACCAGAGGAGAAGCCTCGACATCCACAAGGCACGCCCGCTTGGATATAAACGAGGTAGACTAAGTCACTCGAGTAGTGTCGAGTCCCAGTGTATCCTCACTTTGTAATCGTGTGACCTTGTAAATAAACGCCGCATGTTGTTGTGCCTCTGTAGCCTTACATGGATATGACAGCATGCAGTATAAATTTCTATCCAAGACACAGTTACCAAAAACCTCTCCGGGAACCCCCACAGTAACATGTCACATTAGTGTATCTGTGGCTTGACCCCAACCCGTGGAGCAGAGCTGGAAATTTCATTGCCATTCACCATGGTAAAATGACCCAGCTCCGGTGCTATAAAAAGGCCACCGCGTGACCTTGCCAAGCACCCCTCATCTTGTGCACCATCCTCACAACCATTTCTTGCCATGCCGAGCCCTAGTGTTTATCTGAGAACCCCAGATGCCACCCCGGGTAGTTTTGTCAAAATATTGTGGGATTTTACCTGCAGTACCATGGGCGCTACCCAGCCACCCCAGTACGAGCTGTTCAAATCGAGAATCACTCCTTCCACCTCGAGATATTGGGCAGCAGTACACATCCCTCCCGTAAACTCAAACCAAGACCCAACGGAGGTCTCCTTCATAGGGAAATCTATGCCGACCCCGCATATGGCCATAGAAGCTGCTGCATACGAAGCGCTTGCTCGCCTTCGATTCGCGGCACCCTATGCCAGCGAACGAGGATACTATTACTTTCTGAACCGTGCAGCACCCGGAGGAGTAACATCTTTTCCCGGTGGACGAATTGAGAGAGACCCAGTCCTAGCCAACCTTGTCCAGTACGCCATCGCTCAAGAACGTTTAACCCAACATGTGATGGGTTATCTCCAGAGCCTCACAGATTTAAATCCTCAGATCGCCATCGGCAGATCACTAAGGCCCGACAAGGAGAGACGCGTTCATCGGTTGATCAATTCGCTCTCCCTGATAGAAGAGGAGTGTGTCCCAGTACCAGAGACATTTTCTCGGGACCCCGTCCAGTTACCGTTTCCATTTTAGACGTTGATGTTGTGTTCATTATTGCAACATTTATTTATGTGTTGTAACTTATGCGTGATACCCTGAGCTTGTGCGACGAGCCAATTATTTGGCTTCTACTAATGTGTGTAGTTTTTGTTGTGGTTTATGCTCCTTTAAGTTAACCGATTTCCCTCGCGAAAAATCCTGGAGTGAGATTTCTTTTTTTTTGCTGCATCGTACACCTTCTCACGACGTGGATTATTTAGTTTCACACAGCACCATGGTAGCCGACTCACAAACGCTCGAACACCTACCCTGCTTGCAAAAACACGTAACCGTGGAGTATTTGTTTTTCAAAAACAATCCTTAGCAAATCTCGAGGACGAGATTTTTCTTAAGGGGGGTAGTGTTGTGACACCCCAAAATTTTGACCTTGTTTTAATAAATTAAATTTTTTCCAGGAAATTAAAACTTTTATTTTCTGGGCTCCCTTTTTATTTTTGAACCTTTTTCTCCCTTGTTATTATGGAGTTTTTTCCCCAAAATGAAAACTTTGAAAAATATGTTATTGGACTTGTTTAACCTCTCAAGAAAAACTCTTCTTTTATTAGTAGAACTAATTACATAATTAATTTGCCTGATCTTTATTTTCTTGAAAATTGGTTTTCAAGGTTACATGGCCATATTTGAACTACAACCATTTGATAAATTCACAAAAAGTTCCAACCAAAATTTGGAGATGTCATGTGATGTTTTTAAATCACTTTTATGCAAAAATATCTTTTATTCATGTAATATTTTGAGCTCTGCATCAATTTTTCTTCTCTGGTCCAGAGTGCAATTTTGCACTACAACCCATTTAAATATTTCTTTATGGCCTCCACCAAAATTATGGGATGTTGGTAGTAGCATATGATTCAACATTATGCAAAAACCTAGTGCTGTTCTTTGAAAATTTTGAGTGAATCAACCTCTTTTCCATTCTGGTCCAGCCTTGTGATTTCTACTGCAACCCTATTTATTTTTGCTCCAGTAACCTTGTGCCTTCTCCTACTTGTAGACAGCCCTACCAAACCCCTAAGACCAGGAGCATGCACCCATTGGAATATTTTTGGTTCATGAAATAATGCCATTTATTTCCTGTCCAGAATTGTAGTTTTGCAAAACTTGCACTAACAAGTTTGTACTTTTCACAAACTAACCTCACCACCCTCCTATTCATCTAAAGAGACCCCACTCTGGAAGTTTTGGCCACTCCAAGAAATGCCTAGGTGCCTATGGCATTTTGTCAAACACCTAGATTGCATGAACAGCTTTGACATGAATTTTGTCATTGCACTGTGAACTTGCACCTCTGATCAAACTAACCTGTCCACTAAGCCTCTAGATGACTTTAACCTAGGTCTGTTAAACCCCAACCTCACCCGAGGCCTCTAGCATGCCCTGGCATTTTGTCGAGCACGTTCCGTGCGTGCTCTGGGCGCGAGCAGAGGACGCGTTTTGCATGTGCCGCGCCCGAGCCGCCGCGTCGCGCCCCTGGGTTTGGCCCGCTCTGCAGAGCCGCGCCACGCGCTCCCCTTCTCACCGCAACGCGCCAAGAGCCCCTCGACACGGCTCCGGCAAGCCAGGAGCTAGCCGCCACGGCCGCCCGACAGCCCCTGCTCATGTCGGCGCCGCCCGAGCCTCTCTCACTCGCCACCTGCCCCCTGGAACAGCGCGAGCTCATCCACAAGCGTGTCCACTAGCGCTCGTCGCCGCCACGACGCCCTAGCTACAGAATGGCGGTCGCCGGCGACCTTATCCGCGGCCACCGTCGGAACCGACCCCGATCGCCTATTTAAGGAGCCCCGAGCTCGTCTCCGCATGCATGCAGTCCCAAGCCATCTCCCTAGGACCCCCATTGGCAGCCAATCGACCCGGGGAGGTCTCCTTCCCCATCTCCGGCAACCACGGCCGTCGCCACTGCCTCGTTCATTCCGGCACCACCAGGGCCTCCCCCTTTCCGTTCTCTTCACCAAGAACTCCCTCTTCCTCCCGTGAACCGTTCCCCCTGCTCGATTTTGATCGGGACTCACCGCGGGAGAAAAATCACTTTGCCCGACGGCCACCGTCCGCCGCGAAGCTCGCCGCCGGCAGCTCCGTCCACCCCCGAGACCGTAACGACTACCGGAGTGACCGTCTCGATCCCTTGAACCCGCGGGTGAGCTCCGTTTCCCGAACGATGCCGCCGTTCACCGGCGAGCATCGCTGGAGTCCCGCCTCCTCTCGGGCAGAGGAAGAGGAGGGAGGTCGACTAGTCAAACCTGACCAGTGGGTCCCCCGGGCCCACTGTTAGTGACTCACGCGCCGCCCACGCTGGATAAGTGGAGGCGTAAAGGCTCAAGTACGTCTCCTCTGTGCGAAAGCGTAATTCCGTTCGAACCGTTTTCTTTTCTGGATTTTCTTTTAAAAACAGATTTTGAACAGAGCTTTGACTGTCTATAACTTTTTAAATATAACTCCAAATGAATTGATTCTTTTTCATACATCTCTCAAATTCTGTCTAGTTTATTTTAAGATTTATTTGAAAATTTTCCAAACAACTTTTTTGTACTGTTTTTGAAATATGTGTTATTTGCATATTTTTGAAAATAGGATTTTTGAAGAGAAGAAAGCTTTCAAAAGATTTGGAGTGCACCCTGCCTTTCCACACCATGAAGGCAAGCATCTTGAACCCTGGCATAATATTTCTGGTTTGTTGTTGATACGATTATAGCACCACCTCATTTTGGAGAACTCGTTATTTTATGTGGTGATACGATCATTTGCATGAATGCATATTAGTGATTTTCCTTGCCGTTGCTAATGTATATACTTGTGATGGTAATCATCCTCATGTGCCTTGCATGCATGCCGGAAAGGAATCCGAGAAAGCCTCTGCCTTGGGTAGGAGTGAGCTTGTCGCCGGTCCCCGTCGGGATGGTTATGTCCGGTGTGGCATAGTAAGGTATAATGGGTGGTGATTTCGTCGGTTGAAATATATTTGATATACATGTCATGCAGGGAACTCATAAGCCTACTGAGTCGGCCATAGATCGAGTCTTGTTCCGGTAACCCCCATACTTGTTTCGTACTGCCACTGGTCCCTACCGTAGGTGGGTATGGTTCAGTAAGTTGTTAACCCTTGTCTTGGCACACACCGTATAGAGAGGCCATGGTGGAAGATACCGGTTGTAGCCGGTAGGCATGCCACCTGGTCCGGGGGCATGGGTGTATCCAGTTGGGACCGAGAGGGGGGCACCCCTTAGAGCGCGCGATAGAAATTTGATCCCATGCTACGCGAGGTTGTAGCCTCCCCACTTAGAGTTTTGCTTAACAGGTGTCATGGGTGATTCCAGACACGAGTAAAAGCTAGTGTGTGCATGTTAGGTGTGTTTCAATTAAAAGACCGTAGACGGAATTAGTCCGATGGACTAAAGGAATCCGTTACTCATGGGTAAATAGTACACCCTCTGCAGAGATATTAAACCTATTCGAATAGCCGTGTCCATGGTTAAGGACTACAGTCTAGGATGGGTCAAGTGTCGGTCTTAGTGTCGGTCTTCGGAGGAGAAACTACTAAACCCGAATATTGATTATGACTTGTGATATATGATGGTTATGATTATTATCATTATGGACTAACCATTTGCATTGTTTGAAATAATGAATATCCCTGGGACGGTACCACCCCCTGGATATTCACTATGATTATGTTTATATATATATATATATATATATATATATATATATATATATATATATAAAAGCCCTTTATGTGGCGTCACTCAGACGCCCGACTGTGGCAGGTTCGTTATTTCATTTACTTACAAGCCCTTTATGTGGTGTCGCCCAGACGCCCGACTGTGGCATGCTTGTTATTTTATTTTCTTCATAAGCCCTTTATGTGGTGTCGCTGAGACGCCCGACTGTGGCATGCTTGTTATTTATTTACCTTATAAGCCCTTTATGTGGTGTCGCTAAGATGCCCGATTGAGGCATGCTCACTTTTACTATCCTTTCGAGACGTCGCTTCAGACATCCGATCGGTGCATTTTAATACTATTCTATCATTACCTATTCCTGTTGCATATAGATAACCTGCTTGCATGCATCAGGATTTTATTTTCATGACTGACGTTGTGATTATAGAATATTTTCAGAGCATGAATATTGTTTGCTATATTATACCCGTGTTCATAATGTTTGCGAGTACATTCAAAAGTACTCACTGGCTTGTCCCTGGCTATTGTCTTGGCCAGATTGCTTGCTTGAAGAGGAGCGTTGCGATGACAGCCTCGGAACCTAAGCAACAGTGATAGCAGCCTCGTGAAGATAGGAGTTAACCTGGTCAGCTGTTCCTGTGGGAAATGGAGTCCCATAGACCGTGGTGAACCACAAACCGCTTCCGCCATCGACCTCTAGAAACCAATTGTTGTACTCACAGACCCAAATGGTCTTGTACTACACATTTTGTATTTTTGCTTGGAATTTCTGTATCAAGTTGGTGCCTCATCAGCTAACAGTAATCCTGGGGCTGGTGAGCACAACGGCCATTTTCTAGAAATTAATACCCAGAAAACCGGTCGCGACACATTTTTAGAAATTGAAGAGGCCAATTGAATTGATGATGTAGCACTAAATTAATTCCCAGTGGGATTTTGGAAATTCAGAAGAGGCTGGCTCCAACATGAAAAAGGTCAGGGGAATTTATAGGGCAATGTGAACATTTTTGTTTTACTGCTTAAAGAAATAAATATTTGACTTACATTTTAAATTTGAAAATGAGGTTGAAGTATTCTTAACTATTTTTCTTAGGGCATGATGATGATGACCTGGCATCATTAGTGTGGAGTTACTGTAGCATGATTCTCGGGGTGTTACAAGTCTCCTCTACTACAAGAAATGTCGTCTCGAGATTTAAGAGGGGGAGTGAAGAGTAAGTTCGGGAAAACTGACCCTTGTTGGGTTAATTATCTGGTGAACAATTCAAGGAGTGAGGCAGAAGTATCTCTCGAGTTGAAACTTAGTAGACATCGAGAGCAAAGTATGAAGGTATAATAGGAAGTCTCAACTGAATGGACAAACGATTGATACCTGCACAGAGTGTGAGAAAGGGGTTCAGAGCATTAGGAATAGATCATCTCTCGGAAGGTGGCTTGTGACATGATACGAAGCCAAGCGTGAGGAATAACCTTATAAACAGGGGGTACAAAAGAGTGAGGTTTCAATCCTATGGAATTGTGGGTTATGGGCCCACCATGTGGATTAAAAGTAGGAAGGGTGGTGACGGCGATCATGAAAGAAAGGCATGTCAGAGGATAGTCTGTTGGTTATGTCGGCAACAACATTGGTACCAAGGGCGAGGGACGAAGAGAACCATTTTCTTGCTCGTTGAACGAGGCGGACCAATAGGCAAAGTTCTCATCCATCGGTGGTTACCAGAATGTCATCAACAATAGTAACAGAGTCTTACTGATAGATTTGTGCATTGAGGCGTTTACCTAAGCAGCAAAATATTACTGCTTGGATATTTAGGTTACAAGAAAGGTTGAACAAAACAATGGAAAGGAATGTGATTATACCCGAGTATCAAGAGTATATCTTTCCCATCCATGACGGGACAATAAGTAGATAACCAATTAGGTAAAGGGGCGAATGAATTCATGAAGTTACCCGTACAACGGTGTTTGGATAAATGATCAAGAAACATTTAGCATTATGCTTCCAATGTTCTTGTTGATGTTTGAGTACCACAGTCATGCTTCGGGATAGCATTGACATGGTCATCAGGTAAAGGTCGGACCTTGGATTCACAATGGATCCATCAGGAATTTCTAGAACATCTCATGAAATTTTTATCAAGAAATAGATGGGGATGTGGCCGATGGGTTCAGCTGCAATCCATTGACATGTCAGAAGGATGTAATTCCAAAATTATATGAACAAGTTTGTGTTCGGGAAAAGGCACGAATGTTTTCGATGATAACATAAATCATCGAGGGGAAGGATTGTATTTCCCATCATAAATTCGATTGATACCCTGGAAAAGCTCAGAATGTTGATGATGATCACGACACATTTGTCGAGAGATTTCATGAAGATGTAATCGATCAGCGATGACATCCAATCAAAGGAATGATGAATCAAAAGGTTATTAGAACCATGGGTACGACACAAACTCGAAATTAAGCTTGTTGTTCAAGGCGAAATGATAAGATGAGGAAGATCGACGTAAGCTTAGCTCATCGTCGGAAGTTTCTCCGGGCATAAGGACCAGGTAGCACAGTTAAAAATTGACACGATAAAAAAAATTAGTCGATCAAGCTAGGAATGATGTGATGGGGTATAAAGCTTCCCAGTATCAAGTACTAGGTGTAATGCCAGAAGGTAAATTGGAGTAGAGGTTGGACGGGGGAAATGATTTGCAGAGGATAAGTATTTTAACTTATCCAGTAAATGGAATCAAGGAGGAAATATGGTCGGAATCACGATAGCAAGGATCAATTCATGGATACAAGATGAGCTTGTACCAAAGAAATAATTATTTTTACGAGCTGCTTCAATGATAAGTTCTACATCAAGTCCATGGGCATGAACACGAGTTCAAGGTCGACTCCCACTTCTTTAACGCATAACCTCTCATTTACTTCTCGCTTTTGACTAATTTGTAGTGTAGAAATTTTTATCCGGCGTAACACCAGTAGTGTATGACCCGTGAGAACTCCCGGGTTCACACCGATTATGGAAGGCATAAGTTCAACCCATCGGGGCATTTTACGAATCTATACAACCATCAACCAAGCAAGAGATACTAGTTCGAAAGCCGAGTATTGAAGTCAAAGCAGGTGATACAATTTACCGAAGGTATAATGTATCGGGGAAAAACTCACAAAGTTATTGAATATGAAGAACTCTGTCGGATAATATTCCAACAAAGGATTTGGCTGTACACAAAGGAACTGATGTGAGTATCGGTTGCCAACCAGAAGAAGAAAGAATGCAAAGGCATCAGATTATTGAAACATCTAAATAATTCGATGCTTAAATACAAAGAAATTATGATTTCCAGACCGATGTATCAGAATCAGATGCTCTGATCAAATATGAGTAAGTTGAATAAACTTGGAGGCACAGTCAATTGTAACTTGATTGGCCGAGAACTAGCTCATGTCCAAGGTGGCGTCTAAGCTAGAAAGATAAATTATAGGATCTGCTTGAGGATTGTGAGCATTCGCAACATATTGAATCAATGGACTCAAAATGATAATGACAACGGATGCCAATAATATTACTATACTTATGGGGTTAATCATAATGCAAGAAAGCAAGAATTTTAAGAGCAATAGATTGTTGAGGATTTTTGGAAGAACGAATGGTATTTCAAAGACTTCTGTGAAATACATGAATCATCTGGGGATGAGCAGATACTCGATAAGTGCGAGAAATTATCTGTACGGGTATTCAGGTGGCAAAGAACTACAAGTCAGTAGGCACAAAGTATTCTCAGAACAATAGATATAATTTCAAGGTATTTTGTAATATCAAGATCAACTAGGAATAAAAGTAAGAATAACAGGTGTGTATTTATCCATAGGGATATTATGGTGGCAGGGAATTGCAAAAGCAACGGGCACAAAGTCCGAAGAGAACATCGGAGGGTATCTGCATAATCCTTCGGTGCACCAAGCAATCATCTGGAGCAAGGGTCTCTCCGGAAGGAAGTAGTTACGAGAACCTAGAGTCAGAGTTAGTAAAATCATTTAACCCGAATAGAAGAGAGGTCAGAGTTCCAGAGTATAGGTCGAGGAATAAAAGATGCTAATATCACCCGATGTCATAGTGGGCCCGTAAGACACACATCCAATGTTAGTAAAAGTTTTTCAGTGACTAGACTCAACTCCGGCCAGGGAGTTGGAAAGGGGGCTACCTACAGGCAGTTGGCTCTGATACCAACTTGTGACGCCCCTGATCTGACCATACACTAATCATACACGCAAATGTGTACGATCAAGATCAAGGACTCACGGGAAGATATCACAACACAACTCTAGACACAAATTAAAATAATACAAGCTTTATATTACAAGCCAGGGGCCTCGAGCACTTGAATACATAAGCTCGAATACACAAGAGTCAGTGGAAGCAACAATATCTGAGTATAGACATAAGTTAAACAAGTTTGCCTTAATAAGGCTAGCACAAAAACAACAATGATCGAAAAGGCAACGCCTCCTGCCTGGGAGCCTCCTAACTACTCCTGGTCGTTGGCGGCCTCCACATAGTAGTAAGCATCGGCGGTGGCATCTGGCTCCTGGGCTCCGACATGTGGTTGCATAAAACGGAAATAAGAAGAAAGGGGGAAAAGGGGGAGCAAAGCAACCGTGAGTACTCATCCAAAGTACTCGCAAGCAAGGATCTACACTACATATGCAACATTATCAAAGGAAAGCTCTATATGTGGACTGGGCTGCAGAAATGCCAGAATAGAGAGAAGGCCTACTCCTATCGAAGACTAGCATCTTTAGCATCTCCGAGCATCTTGCAGCATCAGAAGAGATAAGAGTAGCATAAAGTAAAGTAGTAGTGTTATCAACCTCGGCCAGAGATCCTTTCTCGACTCCCTGCGAGAAAGCAATCCCAGAGCCATACTATCCAGTTATCATCACAATCCAATTCTCATCACCATTCAGTTCTCATCACAAGTATCCAGTTCTAGTTGTATCGATCGGGATACAACTCCAAGTGTCCGTTATCGTAGGACAGGCTATCGATAGATGTTTTCTTCCCTGCAGGGGTGCACCAACTTACCCACCATGCTCGATTAACTCCGGCCGGACACACTTTCCTGGGTCATGCCCGGCCTCGGCCAAACAATATGCCACAACCCGGCCAAGGCTTAACAGAGAGGCCAGCATGCCGGACTAAACCTATGCCCCCAAGGGTCATGGGCCATCTTCTCGGGAACTCCTGCACGTTGCGTGGGCGGCCGGTGAGCAGACCTAGCTACCTCCTTCAACAAGGCAGGAGCTTATGGAGTGTAACCCGACGCGCGCCGCTCAGTCGCTGACGTCTATTAAGCTTCGGCTGATGTATACGACGCAGAGCGTCCATACTATGCCCACGTGATGGTTAGTGCTATCAGGCCAGAGGCCCCTAGGATCAAATATCCAAATCGTAGTGGATTAGGAGCACGCGGTAATGAGCAGAAACTCACGATCGATGCGACCCCGTCGCCCCGTCTCGAGTACTTGCGGCAAGGGCTAAGAATGCCCGGCCACGCCTCATAAGTATCTCGCGGGCACCTTCCAGGTCAACCCGCCTCCACATCACTCGCTATTAAGCTCGCACGGGTACCCCTCAGGGCTGACCCGTCTTTAGTAACATGGCTCAGTGCAAAGTCATAGTAACCATAGTAACTGTGTGTCTAACACCAAGGGGAAAACCCGAGGAATCACCCCCGGTGAATACCACTCGATGTTGTCATCAAGGTGAACATAAGAGGATCCACCCTCGAGGTTCATACTTACGGGGTTGCACGACAGAGCGGTAACGGATGTGGTTAAGGAGGAAATCACGCTCGATGAACTCGACCGTATAGCGACACTATAGAGATCTCATCAGGAGTGATGTAAGAGGTTCCACCCTCGGCACTCGATGGTAACTCTGCAGAGTTGTACAACTAGGGGGGTGATGTGTGGTGTCGGGGCCTGGACGTCTATCATGTTGATCGAGTCATCGAACATAAAGCGAGGCAAGTGGGACAAGGTGGGGTCACTGATGGATCTCTAATCAACCTATACTAAGCAGTTTAGGATAAGCAGGTAAGGTATAAAAGTAGGTAACAACAACAGGCTATGCATCAGAGTAGGATCATACAGAAATCAGTAGCAGTTCTAATGCAAGCATGAGAGGGAAGGAAATGGGTGATATCGAAATGCTCAAGGGAGGTTTGCTTGCCTTGTTGCTCTGGCAAGGAGGGGTCATCGTCGACGTAGTCGATCACAGGAGCAACATCGGTCTCGGGGTCTACCGGAGAGAAGAGGGGGAAGAAACAGTAAATATAAAGCAACATAGCACCACAAAGCATAACATGACAATAAGATGTGTCGGGTGTGACCTAACATATGGCTAAACGATAAAGGTGAAGGGGGAAAACAGTCGGGAATGTTTTCCCGGTTCCAGACCTGTGTCAGACAAATGTCCGGAGGGGGAAAGTTCCATGTTCAGATAGTTAGAGGCATCTGACAGGTATGTGGGTAGTGTATTCGGGTTCGTCTCGTCGTTCTGAGCAACTTTCATATATATAGTTTTTCGATCCGAGCTACGGTTAATTTTCTATGAATTTTCAAAGTTATAAAAAAATATTCTGAAGGTACTCTTAATTCGAAAATAAAGATTAAAACGCTAGGTGCACCCAGATCTGTGTACATAGAAGTGTACCAGAGGATGACATGTGGGGTCAGTGAGCAGAGTTGACCCAGTCAATATTTGACTAGTCAACAGATGAACAGTGCAAGTGGGTCCCGTGTGTCATTGTCTTAGGTAAACCTAATTTATTTTAACACTTTAATTCTAACAGCAGGCCCCACATGTCACTGACTAGTTAGGGTTAAACTAACCCTAAAAATTAGTGCTAACTAATTTGTGAGGGGGGTGGCCCACGCGGCAGTTGCACCAGGCCACACATTCAGCCGCTCGGCCATGGTCGTGCACGCGCTAGCGGCCACGGCGCGGCCGGCCGGACGAGCGAGAGGCCGGTGGTCGGAGGCAACACGGAGGGGCGAGGTGGAGCAGGCGGCAGAGGCAGGCGGAGGGAAGGTGGACGGTGGCGAGCGGGCACGGGGTGGGCGCGGCCACGCGTGGGAGCTGCGGCGGAGGCGGCGGCTGGTGGCGAGCGCGAGTGGAGGCGCAGGCAGGCGCTGTGGCCAGCGGTGTTTCCAGCAGCAGCGGAGCAAAGCAGTGGCAACGGGGCTACGTGGGGCAGTGCCAGGCGCACGAGCGGCTGCGGGTCAGCGGGCAGACGGCGACAGGGATGAGCGGCAGCGAGGCTCTGGCCGGCCGGCTCCAGCGACCATTGGGGCGCGGGCGGGCGCGTCAGAGAGCCCGAGAGGTGGCGCTGCAGATGGGGGAAAGTGGTAGGAGTGGAGGCGGCTCGTAGCGGCGCCCGGCGTCAGGGCCAGCAGCCGTCGGTCCTCGGGCGGCGCTGCTCGCGACGGAACGTGGCCCTGCAAGGCAAGGTCAACTAGGCGTGCGTTGAAGAGGGCAGTGGCGATTACAGGCGTGACCAAGGCTACGTCGTGCGCGGGCACAGCATGGGGCAGTAGTATAGGCGGGCGAGGCCGCGGCGAGCACGCGTGCAGGATGACGTTCGGGTGCGGTGAGCAACGGCGTGGGAGCGAGGGGTTAAACAGGGCGGAGGGCGTGGTGCTTACAGCGGAGGTGGATGGCGCGTTCGGGGAGGACTGCCGATGCCGAATTCGGCGGCGGGGGTTCGTCGTGGCCTAGGAAATCGACGACGAGGTAGAGGACAGGGAAGGGGCTTCGGGCTCCCACGGGCAACACCAGTCGATGGAGCGTTCGTCAACGGCGCCGATGGACTCGGTGGCGGGATGCAGTGAGGTCGGTGGCCGCGGGGTCGACGTGGCGACGGGGACTGTGGTGCTCGTGCGAGGCGAAAAGAGCAAGGGGAAGAGCAGGGGGTAGAACTGGGGGCTGCTAGGGTTTGAGAGGGGAACGAGGGGGGTTCCGAGGGAAATCTTATCTACCCCAAGGCGCGGCTGTAGCAAGGGGGATCGGGCACTCGCCATGGCATCCGGCCTTCTTCTGTAGCGGGAGGAGGAAGAAAAGTTGCAGCTGTTGGGCTGGGCTACACTATGTGCGGCTAGAGTCCAGACCAACAGTGCGCTCTATTACTTTCCCTTTTCCCTTTCTATTATTTTTTTGCTTTCCATTACAATTTTTCTTTTTATTTGATCTATTTTGCATTTTCTTTTAGTGTCAATTGAGTTTTGTTTGAACCAAATGTGGCACATAATACTAGGACGATATCTTGAGATGGAACAGAAAGTTTGGATTCAAAAGGAGTTGTCTAACCATTTTTAGAAATTGAAGAGGCCAATTGAATTGATGATGTAGCACTAAATTAATTCCCAGTGGGATTTTGGAAATTCAGAAGAGGCTGGCTCCAACATGAAAAAGTCAGGGGAATTTATAGGGCAATGTGAACATTTTTGTTTTACTGCTTAAAGAAATAAATATTTGACTTGCTTTTTAAATTTGAAAATGAGGTTGAAGTATTCTTAACTATTTTTCTTAGGGCATGATGATGATGACCTGGCATCATTAGTGTGGAGTTACTGTAGCATGATTCTCGGGGTGTTACAAGTCTCCTCTACTACAAGAAATCTCGTCCCGAGATTTAAGAGGGGGAGTAAAGAGTAAGTTTGGGAGAACTGACCCTTGTTGGGTTAATTATCTGGTGAACAATTCAAGGAGTGAGGCAGAAGTATCTCTCGAGTTGAAACTTAGTAAACATCGAGAGCAAAGTATGAAGGTATAATTGGAAGTCTCGAGTGAATGGACAAACGATTGATACCTGAACAGAGTGTGAGGAAGGGGTTCAGAGCATCAGGAATAGATCATCTCTCGGAAGGTGGCTTGTGACATGATACGAAGCCAAGCATGAGGAATAACCTTATAAACAGGGGGTACAGGAGAGTCAAGTTTCAATCCTATGGAACTGGGTTATGGGCCCACCATGTGGATTAAAAGTAGGAAGGGTGGTGACGGTGATCATGAAAGCAAGGCATGTCAGAGGATAGTCTGTTGGTTATGTCGGCAACAACATTGGTACCAAGGGCGAGGGACGAAGAGAACCATTTTCTTGCTCGTTGAACGAGGCGGACCAATAGGCAAAGTTCTCATCCATCGGTGGTTATCGGAATGTCATCAACAATAGTAATAGAGTCTTACTGAGAGAGTTGTGCATTGAGGTGTTTACCTAAGCAGCAAAATATTACTGCTTGGATATTTAGGTTACAAGAAAGGTTGAACAAAACAATGGAAAGGAATGTGATTATACCCGAGTATCAAGAGTATATCTTTCCCATCCATGATGGGACAATAAGTAGATAACCAACTAGGTAAAGGGGCGAGGGAATTCATGAAGTTACCCGTACCACGGTGTTTGGATAAATGTCGGGGAAACTGAATCCACGAACACCTATGGGGCCGGCGGACCGGGCCCCTTTCGGTTCGGCGGGGGGCGGAGATCACACGAAGAGCAGATCGAGGCGAAGCACACGAGCAGTTTACCCAGCTTCGGAGCTCTCCGGAGAGATAACACTCCTACTGCTGCTTGTTTGATTATCTTGTGTTCTTGCTCCAGAGAGAGAGCGTAGTGTTTTTCTGGGTTACGAATGAGTCGAACCTCGCGAACCCCCTCTACGTTGCGCATGGGCCTCCTTTTATACGCTAAAGGGGTCACCGACAGGTGGCAAAGCAAAGAAGGGTACAAATGTAAAAAGTGAGGTGGTTGGTACAGTTACTTGTACAGTGCACCCTACCTAACCCTGACGGCAGGGGACAAGGGCATTAACTACCCGTCTGAGTCGCCCAAACAGTGCAGAAAAGGACCGTTAGGGGCGCCACCGTTCGCTACGATGGCGATCTTGTCAGCTTCGCATGCCACTGCGCACCGCTGGCTGCACAGCCTCCCGCCACGCGCGCCTGGAGAGGCCCCCAGAGTGGCACGTTGGTGGATGCGCTGGAGCGTGGGCACAGAGTGGCCGCCTGCCGCGGCAAGCGCCTTGCCGCTGCTGTTATCTTGTCGGGTCCGGAAGCTTGCCGCTTACCGGGCCTCGAGGTACCTTGGTTGGTCTTCCCGGCAAGCTCCTCTTGCCAGGGCCTTGTTGCCTTGCCGGAGCGCGTGGCGCATCGCGGCAAGTTCCTTGGAGTGCCTTGTTTGGCCTTCCCGGCAAGCTCCTCTTGCCGGGGCCTTGTCTCCTGAGCTTAAATACTTTGTTCTTGAATGGCTCCAAGGGAACCACGGAGGATCTTGGTGTTAGCCCGGCAAGCCTTGCCGCGGGGTGCTGCAACTGCCCGTGCACAAGTTCGGGGTACTAGGGTACCCCTATTCTAGTACACCGACAGGAGCCCCCGGGCCTGGGCCAGACACGGTGCCGAGCGCTGTTGGGCAGCCCCAAGACAGGGCACGGGCACATGTGGACTGGGCCACGCCGAATCTCGCTCCGTATCCACCGCGCTCTCCCCTAACGGCACGCGTTGAATGCGGCATCGTGGGAGAGATCGTGGGTGGTTCTTTATTCGGAAGGGCGAAACGTCCGCCCCGTCCCTCTTTATAAGCAGAGGAAACAGGGGCAGTTCGTTCCCCCTCGCTGGTTGCTACTACTCCATCTTCACGAACCTCCGCCGCTCCCCCCCCTTCTTCTCGAAGCCGAGAGAGCAGCGCTCCGCCCCCCATTGCCACCAGCATCACCAACACCGTCGACCTCCCCACCACCTCCGCCATTGCTCCGAAAGCCGACAAGGGAAAGGGTGTGAAGTCGGCCGAGGCGCAGCGGCTCGCGGCGCTGTGGCGGGCGATCTTCTCCCCCCAGCTCGGCGCGAGGGAGCTGACGGAGACGCGGGCGCATCCGCGCACGAGGGTACTCCCGGCCGCTGCTTCGGGACTGGCTCCAAACGGGTACCCATTCTTCACGCTATTGTTCTATTGCAGGCTCTGCCCGCCCTTCTCGGAGTTCTTCTGCGATATCATGAACACCTACGGCCTCCGCCTCCTTGATTTCACCCCCAACGCCGTTCTGACCATGGCGGTTTTCGCACATTTGTGCGAAAACTTTGTCGGAGTCCACCCCAATGTTGCCCTTTTCAGCCACTTCTTCATTACTCGGGTAGAGAGAGGAGAGCCGCTTGCCAGAGGGATCGCCTGGATCTCGAGAGTCGGCAAGAAGGAGGCGTACTTGGAGGGTGAGCTCCGCAGCAAGTGGGAGGAGTGGAGAGCGGAGTGGTGCTGGATCGTCGAGGAGAATCCGCATCCCTTCACCGCCGTGCGCCAAGCTCCAATAGTGCGCGGCAATGACTGGAGCAACATGGCCCCGGAAGACGAGAGGCTGAAGATCGCCATTACTAGGATCCTTTGCCTCAGGCTTGCCGGGCTCACTGTAGGTGCTGTAGGCGCAGATTTCCTCCGCCGCCGCATCGCCCCCCTGCAGGAGAGGGGGAGGCCCGCCTGGGAATTCAAGAACTCGGCGGACATCATGAGGCTGCGGCTGGGCCTCAACTACAACTTCACCGTCATGGAGCTGGATGCAATGCTCCTGGATTTGTTCAAACGCGATCCCCAGCACCCATTCATGCTGGCGAGGGGCGTCGTTCCATTGTGCAATAATTCTTCGCTTGACCGGATCCGCGCCATGATGCCGTTGTGCGATTCACACGGAATCGTTCCAACTTGGCAAGAGCCTGCGGATGACGTCGTGCAAGCATTCTTCGACAATTTGGAAGAAGTGCCGGTCCGCGCTGACGAGCAGAAGAGCCTCACCCGTGACACCACCGACAAGGAGCTGCAGCGCATCGCCACTAGGGCAGAAGAGGTTGCGACCGCAGCTGCCGCGGGCGTGTTCGGGTTCACTGTGGAGGAGGCGGAGGCGGCAGAAGCGGCAAACCTCGCCGAGCGCGCGGAGTTCATTGGCGAGGAAGATCCTGCCGGCTCTGAAGCTGAGCCGAGCGAGGCCGGCGAGGAAGAGCCCGAGCCTTCAGAAAGCTTGCCGCAGGCGGAGCCCCCGGCCCCGCCAAAAAGGCGTCTTCGCAGGGCCGCGGACATAGCGGGGCGGCAGCCGGGTCAACAGCCGCCGAGCCGTGCGACACGCTCTACCGCGGCGAGCAATGTTGCCGCAGGAGCGCCTCACACAGCAGCGGCAACTGGAGCGGGATCTTCCCGGGCCACCGCCACCGCCCCTGCCAAGCGGGCAAGGGATCCTACTCCTCCGCCTCGCCGCACCGGAGGGGGGCCGGACTTCGATCTTTCCGCGCTCAGCTCCGACGAGGAGGAAGAAGAGTAAGTTTCTTTGGTGCTCTTGTAGTTCTTCAATCTTGCTGTTTTTATCTTGTATCTGACTTGCTTCAATCTGGACTCCTTTCTTTTCAGGACGCTGGCCCAGAGAGCGGCGAAGAGGGCCAAGGCCGCGGTGATTGTCATCGAAGATGACCCCACCGTGTCAGCAGGGGGTGGGTCTGAGACCACCTTGACGGACCCGGCAACCACTCCTCAAAGCAGCCCCCAGCGCAGCCCCCAGCGTAAGTTCATAGTTAGCTTTCCGTTGTCAGGCGCGCATGAGTGCTTTTTCCTTTGTTGATATCTTGCTTGTTGATTCGTGTAGGAGCAGAGCAGCCATATCAGGAGTGCCCGGAAGCTGGTCCCGAAGTGCCATCTGCTTCGACTACGCCGCCAAGGGAGGAGTTCCCGGTAAGGGAGCGCTCTCCGGCAAGGGGCAGCACCGTCGATCCTGCGGCGGCCGAGACCGCAACTGCAGGTCTTGGCACAGGTAATTCACTTGTCCAAAAACTTTCCCTTGGGTTCTTCTCCTTCTGATTTTCTTCTCTTGGATTTTTGATTGATTTTTCTCCCTTCTTCGTTCTTCAGACCCATCTGCTGCTGAGCCAATGGAGACAGAGGGCGCCGGCGAGGAAGGGGCCGGTGCTGATGAGACCGCCGGCGAGGAGGCCGCCAAGGCTGCCGCCGCAGAAGCTGGCGAGGGGTCGGGCGATTGCACTGACGACCCTGAGGCCGCAGGAGCGCCAGGCGCTGCGCCGACCGCCGATCCCTCTGCCGCTTCTATGGAGCTGGGCTCCGAGGAGCCCCAGCCCGGCGCCTACTTGAAGGCCAGTGACGATATCTTCATCAAGCTACCCTGGGCGTCGAGCTCCAGGGCGCCGGTCAAGGGGGAAACTTTCGATGAGGAGGTGCTCGCCTCTGCTGGACTGTCGTTGGTCGACGCGCCCAGCAGCAGCAATGGCGAGCCTGAGGAGGAGCAGCTGCTGCGGAAGCTGCTGTCACTCTACCGCGCACGGCAAGCCAAGCTGGCTTCCCGGGAAGCGCTTGTCGCGAAGGCGGGAGTTGACATGGAGAAGCGTGCGGAGGAGCTCCGGGGCCACAATCAAGAAGCTCTCCGGTCCCTGGCACAGGAGCGGGAGCAACTCGACGAGGAGCGCACGGCCTTCCTTCTCGAGAAGGCTGAAGCTGAGGAGGAACAAAGGCTGGCCGCCGAGAAGCAGTCCGCGCGAGAAGGAGAATTGGTGCAGCGGAAGGCCAACCTCGACAGCTACGAGGAGGAGCTCGCCGAGCACGAGCAAGCACTTGGCGGGGCACTCAAGGAGGCAAAGGACGCTGCCGCAATCGCAGAGGCTTCCAAGAAAGAGCTGGAGGAGAAGGTGGCGCAGCTGGAGGCCAACATCGGGAAGAGCGGCGAGGAGCTTGCCGCGCTCAAGCGTGAGCGTGAGAAGGATGCTGCTGCCCACGGTGAGCTGCAAGTTCTTCTCGCTGAGAGGGGCAAGGAGCTCAGCGCCGCCAAGGATTCCAATGCAGACCTGGAGTTGAAGCTGGCCACGCTGACGCAGACGCTGGACGCCGCCAAGGAGCGGGAGAAGACCTTGTCGGAGAAGGTCAAGGCTGACAAGGCGCTGCTGGAGAGCATCGCAGTTACCCAGAACTCATTCAGAGATACTGTGGAGCACTGGACCGAGGGTCTGGTGAATATTGCCGCAGTCATCGACGAGGAGCTGGCGCAGCTGGGGATGGAGGACTTTGGGTATCCCTCCGACGAGAATCTCCAACCTAGCGCCAAGCTCAGCCTATTCTTCAAGGGCATGGCGACGGCACTCCAGCGGCCCCGGGAGAGCATCCCAAAGCAGCTGGCCGACGAGTCGCGCAAAATCTGCGCCAGGGTTCTCCAGAAGGTGCTGATGAAGGTGGCCTTCCGCAATCCAGGCCTCAGCTTCACCAACGTCCTCAAGTCCTTGCCGCCAGACGCCGATCGGGACGCACTCAAGGCCCTTGTCGCACCCATTGTGGACAAGGTGAGTGAGATCAAGAGGGTTGAGGGCGATCGCGTAGACTAGGCCGCTCATTTCTTCTTTTCCCTTGTCGCTGCTAATCATGTTATGAAAACTGTCTGTTAGAGCTGCGACAAGTTATCTTGTAATATAACGTTATTTCTGTTATCAATTGCTATGTTATTTCCTCTACTAGATTCTTTCCTTTGTATGTTTTTACCCTACGCTTCTAGGGAACTTGTCCGCGCAGGCACCCGAGCCGCGAGCGCTGAGTGCAGAACGTCAGCAGCCTGCTGGCGGTGCTGCTTCCGACAAGAAACCTTGTCGCGACTAGATGCAACACACTTAAGTTGTTGAGCAGACTCGAAACATAGTAAGGGCGCAACTAGCCACGAGTTGGTTCCTCTGCGCACAGGTTTTCCATACAAAGCAGGGTCGTTCGAGGAAGATAACTCAAAAATTTAAAAATTGATTGCTCAAACTTTGGCAACTTAGCTTTTCTGTCGTTTGCTTCCCGGCAAGGCAAAACTTTGCTTGAACGACGCCTGGTCCATACCACAATCTTCTCCTTCCCCCCCGGCAAACTTGTGTGCGATGGAACCTTCTTTTCCTTTGTTGAATAGAAGAAAGAAGAGAAAATAATGATATGGAGCCCTTCGGCTCGTTATTGCTTACCGGATGTAGGTGCTGCACAAAGTGTCAGATAACGCATGCAAGAAAGAAACTAATGCATGAAATGGATAAGTTGTGCGGAGCACATGGGGTTCTATTTATGCACGGGATCTGCGCCCGTCTTTGTACAAAGGATTACATGCAACAGCGGCAAGACTTGTATAAAAGGTGGTTGCCAGAACGGGTTCCGGCAACCGCGCCCTACGGGAAAAACTTACGAAGATGTTCTATGTTCCAAGAGTTGCTCACCGGAATGCCATCTTCGGTCTCAAGGCGGATAGCGCCGGGCCTTTTGACTCGTTTCACCCGATAAGGGCCTTCCCACTTCGGCGTCAACTTGTTGGAATTCTTGGCGGACTGAACACGCCGAAGAACAAGGTCGCCTTCCTCGAAGCTTCTGGCCTTAACTTTGCGGCTACGGTAGCAGTGCAAAGCTTGCTGGTATCGAGCAGCTCATACAGCAGCCTGAAGATGATCTTCCTCAAGGAGCAGCGCGTCGTCTTGTCGCAGCTGTTCTCGCTCAAGCTCATCATAAGCGAGCACTCGAGGCGATCCGTATACGAGTTCCGTGGGGAGAACTGCCTCTGCTCCATAGACTAGAGCGAAAGGCGTCTGGCCAGTGGCTCGATTTGGCATCATTCTGATCGACCAAAGAACCACCGCCAGCTCCTCGATCCAGTTTCTTCCGCACTTGCGCAGCCTGTCGAAAGTTCTGGTCTTGAGCCCACGCAGCACTTTAGCATTTGCCCTCTCTACTTGACCGTTGCTTCTTGGATGAGCAACAGAAGCGAAGCAGACCTTGGCGCCAAGGTCTTGGACGTACTGCATGAAGGTGCGGCTCGTGAATTGCGTGCCGTTGTCGGTGATGATCCTGTTAGGGATCCTGAAACGGCAAACAATTGACCTGAAGAACTTGACTGCTGACAGTGCTGTCACCTTCCTCACTGGCTGCACTTCCGGCCACTTTGTGAACTTGTCGATTGCGACGTACAAGTACTCAAAGCCCCCGACAGCTCGGGGGAAAGGGCCGAGGATATCGAGCCCCCAGACCGAATATGGCCAGGATAAAGGGATCGTCTGGAGAGCTTGAGCTGGCTGGTGTATCATTTTGGAGTGGAACTGGCACGCTTCACACTTGGTTACTTGTGCAGTTGCATCCTGGAGGGCTATCAGCCAAAAGAAACCTTGCCGGAAAGCTTTGCCGGCAAGTGCTCTTGCGCCAATGTGGTGGCCACATATGCCTCCATGTATCTCTGCCAACAGCTTTTGTCCATCTTCCCAGGAAATACACTTCAATTTCTCACCGTTGAGTCTTCTTCTGTACAGTATGCTATCGACAAACTGGTACATACTTGACTGCCGGGCTACTTTTTCCGCTTCTTCTTGCTCTTCGGGAAGTTCTCCTGTCTGAAGGAAATGGACAATCTGCTGTGCCCATGCTAGAGCTTGTGGCTCGACAACAAGGACTAAAGGCACATCTGCTGCTGCGGGAAAATCCGCTTCTACGGCAAGGACTTGCGGCCCTGCCGGAGCTTGATGTTCCCCGGCAAGCTTGCCAGAGCAAAACTTGTCGGGAGCGTCTGCTTCAACGGAACAAACCATAAGGCTTGCCGGAGCAGACTGCCCCTCAGCATCCTTGGTGTTGATCTTGGGGACTTTCTTGGCGGCGGCTTCGGGGAGCTCTGCCAGAAAGTAGTCACCAGAAACCAACTTCCTCTTCTTGCTTTGTCCAGTTGATGGTGTTACGGATGGTTGAGTCAACTTGAGCACAAAGATCCCTGGTTCCACAGGTAACTTTAGTGCGGCGCACTTTGACAGGCCATCAGCAATGTCATTCTGAGCTCTTGGGATATGCTCCATCTGTAGGCCGTCAAAGTGCTCTTCTAGCTTCCTCACTTCATCAACATATGCTTCCATCAATGGACTCTGGTAGTTCTTGTTCACTTGGCGGACGACAAGCTGTGAGTCACCCCTGACAATGAGCTTCTTGATCCCAAGGTCTGCTGCGATTCTGAGACCGGCAAGCAATCCTTCATACTCTGCAGTATTGTTGGTTGCTTGCTCCTTGGGAAAGTGCATCTGGACTACGTACTTGAGGTGCTCTCCGGTGGGCGCGACAAGCAGCACGCCCGCACCGGCGCCTTGCAGCGAGAACGCACCATCAAAGTACATCAGCCATTCTTTGCTTGCCTCCTTGACGGGGATGCTCGTCTCTGGAATTTCTTCATCTGGTGTTGGCGTCCATTCTGCTATGAACTCTGCCAATGCTCTGCTTTGGATAGTTGAAGTGCTCTCAAACTTGAGGCCAAAGCTTGACAGTTCCAGCGCCCACTCGACAATCCTGCCTGTTGCTTCTGGATTTTGCAGTATCCTCTTCAGCGGAAAGCGAGTGACAACTGTGATCTCATGTGCTTGGAAGTAATGGCGCAGCTTCCTCGAGGACATGAGGAGGCCGAAAAGCAACTTCTGCACACCAGAGTACCTTGATCTAGCCCCCTGTAGAAGGGAACTGACAAAGTAAACTGGACACTGCACCATTCTCTTCTGCATCTTATCATGCTCCTGCGCTGATCCATCTCTGTCGGGACCAGAGCTTGTCGGCGAAGCCCCCTGCTTATCGCTGGATGCATCTGCCGCGGTTGCTGGCTCATCATCTGCCTTCCTCTCCGCCACTAACACAGCACTAACCACTTGATTGGTTGCCGCTATATACAGCAGCAACTTCTCTTGCGGCTTAGGTGTGACAAGTGTTGGAGTGGAGGACAGGTATCTCTTCAAGTCCTGCAGCGCAGCCTCCGCCTCCGGAGTCCATTTTATTGGACCTGCCTTTTTCAAAATTTTGAAAAATGGCAGGGCGCGCTCAGCAGATCTAGAGATAAAGCTGCTGAGAGCAGCCACGCAACCGGCAAGCCTTCGTACATCCTTGACGCGCTTTGATGCTTCGATCTGCTCAATGGCGAGCTCTTGCCGGACATGGTCTTCTTCTTCCCCCCGGGAGCTCCACCGGCAAGTGTAAGAAGGCAATGACAGCTCCACCTGAGACCAAGAAGGTGTCCGCCAAGGAGGACGGCACTGGTGGTACCTTCACCATCAGCGCCACTCTTGACCCCAAATAGGAAAGCGCGCTTGTTGCTTTCCTGCGGGCGAATGTCGACGTGTTTGCGTGGCAACCGTCTGATATCCCCGGTGTTCCCAGGAAAGTAATTGAGCACTAGCTTGCCGTCTGTCCTCATGCGCGGCCCGTCAAGCAGAAAGTCAGGAAATAGGCACTGGAGCGCCAAGAATTCATCGCAGAAGAAATCAAGAAGTTGGAAGCAGCAGGCCTTGTCAGAGGAGTGCTCCATCCCACATGGTTGGCCAATCCTATTGTCGTGCGCAAGGCTAACGGGAAATGGAGGCTTTGTATTGATTTCACTGATGTTAATAAAGCAAAACATGTAGGCTTCCACATTTCTGTGCATCTGCGGCTCAAAAGTGTGGTGGACTACCCTTGCAAATGTTGAACCAACATTCTTCAAACCGAAAGGCATCCGTACGAAGCAGTACGTGCCACACGGGGTGATAAATGCGGTTTTCTCTTCATCTTATTCTGCCATGAAGATCTGATGGTATCCTGAGTATGCATCATGAAATGAAAGCAATTCACATCCGGCTGTGGAGTCAACAATCTGGTCAATGCGCGAGAAGGCCAGAAGCTTCGAGGAAGGCGACCTTATTCTTCGGCGCGTTCAGTCCGCCAAGAATTCCAACAAGTTGACGCCAAAGTGGGAAGGCCCTTATCGGGTGAAACGAGTCACAAGGCCCGGCGCTGTCCGCCTTGAGACCGAAGATGGCATTCCAGTGAGCAACTCCTAGAACATAGAACATCTTCGTAAGTTTTTCCCGTAGGGCGCGGTTGCCAGAACCCATTCCGGCAACCACGTTTTGTACAAGTCTTGCCACTATTGCATGTAATCCTTTGTACAAAGCCGGGCGCAGATCCCGTGCATAAATAGAACCCCATGTGCTCCGCACAACTTATCCATTTCATGCATTAGTTTCTTTCTTGCATGCGTTATCTGACACTTTGTACAACACCTACATCCGGTAAGCAATAATGAGCCGAAGGGCTCCATATCATTATTTTCTCTTCTTTCTTCTTTTCAACAAAGGAAAAGAAGGTTCCATCGCACACAAGTTTGCCGGGGGGGAGGAGAAGATTGTGGTATGGACCAGGTGTCGTTCAAGCAAAGTTTTGCCTTGCCGGGATGCAAACGACAGAAAAGCTATGTTGCCAAAGTTTGAGCAATCAATTTTTAAATTTTTGAGTTATCTTCCTCGAACGACCCTGCTTTGTATGGAAAACCTGTGCGCGGAGGAACCAACTCGTGGCTAGTTGCGCCCTTACTTTGTTTCGAGTCCGCTCAACAACTTAAGTGTGCTGCATCTAGTCGCGACAAGGTTTCTTGTCGGAAGCAGCGTCGCCAGCAGGCTGCTGACATTCCGCACTCAGCGCTCGCGGCTCGGGTGCCTGCGCCGACAAGTTCCCTAGAAGCGTAGGGTAAAAACATACAAAGGAAAGAATCTAGTAGAGGAAATAACATAGCAATTGATAACAGAAATAAAGTTATATTACAAGATAACTTGTCGCAGCTCTAACAGACTGTTTTCATAACATGATTAGCAGCGACAAGGGAAAAGAAGAAATGAGCGGCCTAGTCTACGCGATCGCCCTCAACCCTCTTGATCTCGCTCACCTTGTCCACAATGGGTGCGACAAGGGCCTTGAGTGCGTCCCGATCGGCGTCTGGCGGCAAGGACTTGAGGACGTTGGTGAAGCTGAGGCCTGGATTGCGGAAGGCCACCTTCATCAGCACCTTCTGGAGAACCCCGGCGTAGATTTTGCGCGACTCGTCGGCCAGCTGCTTTGGGATCCTCTCCCGGAGCCGCTGGAGTGCCGTCGCCACGCCCTTGAAGAACAGGCTGAGCTTGGCGCTGGGTTGGAGATTCTCGTCGGAGGGATACCCAAAGTCCTCCATCCCCAGCTGTGCCAGCTCCTCGTCGATGACTGCAGCAATATTCACCAGACCCTCGGTCCAGTGCTCCACAGTATCTCTGAATGAGTTCTGGGTAACTGCGATGCTCTCCAGCAGCGCCTTGTCAGCCTTGACCTTCTCCGACAAGGTCTTCTCCCGCTCCTTGGCGGCGTCCAGCGTCTGCGTCAGCGTGGCCAGCTTCAACTCCAGGTCTGCGTTGGAATCCTTGGCGGCGTTGAGCTCCTTGCCCCTCTCAGTGAGAAGACCTTGCAGCTCACCGTGGGCGGCAGCATCCTTCTCACGCTCACACTTGAGCGCGGCAAGCTCCTCGCCGCTCTTCCCGATGTTGGCCTCCAGCTGCGCCACCTTCTCCTCCAGCTCTTTCTTGGCAGCCTCTACGATTGCGGCAGCGTCCTTTGCCTCCTCGAGCGCCCCGCCAAGTGCTTGCTCGCGCTCGGCAAGCTCCTCCTCGTAGCTGTCGAGGTTGGCCTTCCGCTGCACCAATTCGCCTTCTCGGCGGCCAGCCTTTGTTCCTCCTCAGCTTCGGCCTTCTCGAGAAGGAAGGCCGTGCGCTCCTTGTCGAGTCGCTCCCGCTCCTGTGCCAGGGACCGGAGAGCTTCTTGATTGTGGCCCCGGAGCTCCTCCGCGCGCTTCTCCATGTCAACTCCCGCCTTCGCGACAAGCGCTTCCCGGGAAGCCAGCTTGGCTTGCCATGCGCGGTAGAGTGACAGCAGCTTCCGCAGCAGCTGCTCCTCCTTAGGCTCGCCACTGCTGCTGCTGGGCGCGTCGACCAACGACAGTCCAGCAGAGGCGAGCACCTCCTCATCGAAAGTTTCCCCCTCGACCGGTGCCCTGGAGCTCGACGCCCAGGGTAGCTTGATGAAGATATCGTCACCGGCCTTCAAGTAGGCGCCGGGCTGGGGCTCCTCGGAGCCCGGCTCCGCAGAAGCGGCAGTGGGATCGGCGGTCGGCGTAGCGCCTGGCGCTCCTGCGGCCTCAGGGTCGTCAGTGCGATCGCCCAACCCCTCGCCAGCTTCTGCGGCGGCAGCCTTGGCGGCCTCCTCGCCGGCGGTCTCATCAGCACCGGCCCCTTCCTCGCCGGCACCCTCTGTCTCCATTGGCTCAGCAGTAGATGGGTCTGAAGAACGAAGAAGGGAGAAAAATCAATCAAAAATCCAAGAGAAGAAAATCAGAAGGAGAAGAACCCAAGGGAAAGTTTTTGGACAAGTGAATTACCTGTGCCAAGACCTGCAGTTGAGGTCTCGGCCGCCGCAGGATCGACGGTGCTGCCCCTTGCCGGGGAGCGCTCCCTTACCGGGAACTCCTCCCTTGGCGGCGTAGTCGAAGCAGATGGCACTTCGGGACCAGCTTCCAGGCGCTCCTGATATGGATGCTCTGCTCCTACACGAATTAACAAGCAAGATATCAACAAAGGAAAAAGCACTCATGCGCGCCTGACAGCGGAAAGCTAACTATGAACTTACGCTGGGGGCTGCGCTGGGGGCTGCTTTTAGGAGTGGTTGCCGGGTCCGTCAAGGTGGTCTCGGACCCACCCCCTGCTGACACGGTGGGGTCATCTTCGATGACAATCACCCCGGCCTTGGCCCTCTTCGCCGCTCTCTAGGCCAGCGTCCTGAAAAGAAAGGAGTCCAGATTGAAGCAAGTCAGATACAAGATAAAAACAGCAAGATTGAAGAACTACAAGAGCACCAAAGAAACTTACTCTTCTACCTCCTCGTCGGAGCTGAGCGCGGAAAGATCGAAGTCCGGCCCCCCTCCGGTGCGGCGAGGCGGAGGAGTAGGATCCCTTGCCCGCTTGGCGGGGGCGGTGGCGGTGGCCCGGGAAGATCCCGCTCTAGTTGCCTCTGCTGCGTGAGGCGCTCCCGCGGCAACATTGCTCGCCGCGGTAGAGCGTGTCGCACGGCTCAGCGGCTGTTGACCCAGCTGCCGCCCCGCTACGTCCGCGGCCCTGCGAAGACGCCTTCTTGGTGGGGCCGGGGGCTCCGCCTGCGGCAAGCTTTCTGAAGGCTCGGGCTCTTCCTCGCCGGCCTCGCTCGGCTCAGCTTCAGAGCCGGTAGGCTCTTCCTCGCCAATGAACTCCTCGCGCTCAGCGAGGTTTGCCGCTTCTGCCGCCTCCGCCTCCTCCACAGTGAACCCGAACACGCCCGTGGCAGCTGCGGCCGCAACCTCTTCCGCCCTAGTGGCGATGCGCTGCAGCTCCTCGTCGGTGGTGTCACGGGTGAGGCTCTTCTACTCGTCGGCGCGGACCGGCACTTCTTCCAAGTTGTCGAAGAACGCTTGCACGATGTCATCCGCAGGCTCTTGCCAAGTTGCAACGATTCCGTGTGAATTGCACAACGGCATCATGGCGAGGATCCGGTCAAGCGAAGAGTTATTGCACAATGGAACGACACCCCTCGCCAGCGTGAATGGGTGCTGGGGATCGCGTTTGAACAACTCCAGGAGCATTGCATCCAGCTCCATGACGGTGAAGTTGTAGTTGAGGCCCGGCCGCAGCCTCATGATGTCCGCTGAGTTCTTGAATTCCCAGGCGGGCCTCCCCCTCTCCTACAGGGGGGCGATGCGGCGGCAGAGGAAATCTGCGCCTACAACGCCTACAGTGAGCCCGGCAAGCCTGAGGCGAAGGATCCTAGTAATGGCGGTCTTCAGCCTCTCGTCTTCCGGGGCCACGTTGCTCCAGTCATTGTCGTGCACTATTGAAGCTTGGTGCACGGCGGTGAAGGGCTGCGGATTCTCCTCGACGATCCAGCACCACTCCACCCTCCACTCCTCCCACTTGCTGCGGAGATCACCCTCCAAGTACGCCTCCTTCTTGCCGACTCTCGAGATCCAAGCGATCCCTCCGGCAAGTGGCTCTCCTCTCTCTACCCGAGGTATGAAGAAGTGGCGGAAAAGGGCAACATTGGGGTGGACTCCGACAAAGTTTTCGCACAAATGTGCGAAAACTGCCATGGTCAGAACGGCGTTGGGGGTGAAATCAAGGAGGCGGAAGACGTAGGTGTTCATGATATGGCAGAAGAACTCCGAGAAGGGCGGGCAGAGCCCGCAATAGAAGAACAGCGCGAAGAATGGGTACCCGTTTGGAGCCAGTCCCGAAGCAGCGGCCGAGAGTACCCTCGTGCGCGGATGCGCCCGCGTCTCCGTCGCCCAAAAGATGTAGAAGTACTCCCTCAGCTCCTTCACGCCGAGCTGGGGGGAGAAGATCGCCCGCTCCTTCCGCAGCGCCGCGAGCCGCTGCGCCTCGGCCGACTTCACGCCCTTTCCCTTGTCGGCTTTCGGAGCCATGGCGGAGGTGGTGGGGGAGGTCGACGGTGTTGGTGATGCTGGTGGCAATGGGGGGCGGAGCACTGCTCTCTCGGCTTCGAGAAGAAGGGGGGGAGCGGCGGAGGTTCGTGAAGATGGAGTAGTAGCAACCAGCGAGGGGGAACGAACTGCCCCTGTTTCCTCTACTTAGAAAGAGGGACGGGGCAGACGTTTCGCCCTTCCGAATAAATAACCACCCATGATCTCTCCCACGATGCCGCATTCAACGCGTGCCGTTAGGGGAGAGCGCGGTGGATACGGAGCGAGATTCGGCGTGGCCCAGTCCACATGTGCCCGTGCCCTGTCTTGGGCCTGGCCCAACAGCGCTCGGCGCTGGGCCAAAGATGTCGGGGAAACTGAATCCAGGAACACCTATGGGGCCGGCGGACCGGGCCCCTTTCGGTTCGGCGGGGGGCGGAGATCACACGAAGAGCAGATCGAGGCGAAGCACACGAGCAGTTTACCCAGCTTCGGAGCTCTCCGGAGAGATAACACTGCTGTTGACCCGCCTGCCGCCCCGCTACGTCCGCGGCCCTGCGAAGACGCCTTCTTGGCGGGGCCGGGGGCTTCGCCTGCGGCAAGCTTTCTGAAGGCTCGGGCTCTTCCTCGCCGGCCTCGCTCGGCTCAGCTTCAGAGCCGGCAGGCTCTTCCTCGCCAATGAACTCCGCGCGCTCGGCGAGGTTTGTCGCTTTTGCCGCCTCCGCCTCCTCCACAGTGAACCCGAACACGCCCGCGGTAGCTGTGGCCGCAACCTCTTCCGCCCTAGTGGCGATGCGCTGCGGCTCCTTGTCGGTGGTGTCACGGGTAAGGCTCTTCTGCTCGTTGGCGCAGACCGGCACTTCTTCCAAGTTGTCGACGAACGCTTGCACGACGTCATCCGCAGGCTCTTGCCAAGTTGGAACGATTCCGTGTGAATCGCACAACGGCATCATGGCGCGGATCTGGTCAAGTGAAGAGTTATTGCACGATGGAACGACGCCCCTCGCTAGCGTGAATGGGTGCTGGGGATCGCGTTTGAACAACTCCAGGAGCATTGCATCCAGCTCCATGACGGTGAAGTTGTAGTTGAGGCCCGGCCGCAGCCTCATGATGTCCGCCGAGTTCTTGAATTCCCAGGCGGGCCTCCCCCTCTCCTACAGGGGGGCGATGCGGCGGCGGAGGAAATCTGCGCCTACAGCGCCTACAGTGAGCCCGGCAAGCCTGAGGTGAAGGATCCTAGTAATGGCAATCTTCAACCTCTCGTCTTCCGGGGCCACGTTGCTCCAGTCATTGCCGCGCACTATTGGAGCTTGGCGCACGGTGGTGAAGGGCTGCAGATTCTCCTCGACGATCCAGCACCACTCCGCCCTCCACTCCTCCCACTTGCTGCGGAGCTCACCCTCCAAGTACGCCTCCTTCTTGCCGACTCTCTAGATCCAGGCGATCCCCCCGGCAAGCGGCTCTCCTCTCTCTACCCGAGGTATGAAGAAGTGGCGGAAAAGGGCAACATTGGGGTGGACTCCGACAAAGTTTTCGCACAAATGTGCGAAAACTGCCATGGTCAGAATGGTGTTGGGGGTGAAATCAAGGAGGCGGAAGCCGTAGGTGTTCATGATATCGCAGAAGAACTCCGAGAAGGGCGGGCAGAGCCCACAATAGAAGAACAGCGCGAAGAATGGGTACCCGTTTGGAGCCAGTTCCGAAGCAGCGGCCGGGAGTACCCTCGTGCGCGGATGCGCCCGCGTCTCCGTCGCCCAAAAGAGTTAGAAGTACTCCCTCAGCTCCTTCACACCGAGCTGGGGGAGAAGATCGCCCGCTCCTTCCGCAGCGCCGCGAGCCGCTGCGCCTCGGCCGACTTCACGCCCTTTCCCTTGTCGGCTTTCGGAGCCATGGCGGAGGTGGTGGGGGAGGTCGACGGCGTTGGTGATGCTGGTGGCAATGGGGGCGGAGCGCTGCTCTCTCGGCTTCGAGAAGAAGGGGGGGAGCGGCGGAGGTTCGTGAAGATGGAGTAGTAGCAACCAGCGAGGGGGAACGAACTGCCCCTGTTTCCTCTGCTTATAAAGAGGGACGGGACGGACGTTTCGCCCTTCCGAATAAAGAACCACCCACGATCTCTCCCACGATGCCGCATTCAACGCGTGCCGTTAGGGGAGAGCGCGGTGGATACGGAGCGAGATTCGGCGTGGCCCAGTCCACATGTGCCCGTGCCCTGTCTTGGGCCTGGCCCAACAGCGCTCGGCACCGTGTCTGGCCCAGGCCCGGGGGCTCCTGTCGGTGTACTAGAATAGGGGTACCCTAGTACCCCGAACTTGTGCACGGGCAGTTGCAGCACCCCGCGGCAAGGCTTGTCGGGCTAACACCAAGATCCTCCGTGGTTCCCTTGGAGCCATTCAAGAACAAAGTATTTAAGCTCAGGAGACAAGGCCCCGGCAAGAGGAGCTTGCCGGGAAGGCCAACCAAGGCACTCCAAGGAACTTGCCGCGACGCGCCACGCGCTCCGGCAAGGCAACAAGGCCCCGGCAAGAGGAGCTTGCCGGGAAGACCAACCAAGGTACCTCGAGGCCCGGTAAGCGGCAAGCTTCCGGACCCGACAAGATAACAGCAGCTGCAAGGCGCTTGCCGCGGCAGGCGGCCACTCTGTGCCCACGCTCCAGCGCATCCACCAACGTGTCGCTCTGGGGGCCTCTCCAGGCGCGCGTGGCGGGAGGCTGTGCAGCCAGCGGTGCGCAGTGGCATGCGAAGCTGACAAGATCGCCATCGTAGCAAACGGTGGCGCCCCTAACGGTCCTTTTCTGCACTGTTTGGGCGACTGAGACGGGTAGTTAATGCCCTTGTCCCCTGCCGCCAGGGTTAGGTAGGGTGCACTGTACAAGTAACTGTACCAACCACCTCACTTTTTACATTTGTACCCTTCTCTGCATTGCCACCTGTCGGTGACCCCTTTAGCATATAAAAGGAGGCCCATGCGCAACCAACATCAGCAAGTGCGGAAGAAACTGGATCGAGGAGCTGCCGGTGGTTCTTTTGTCGATCAGAACGACGCCAAATCGAGCCACTGGCCAGACGCCTTTTGCTCTAGTCTATGGAGCGGAGGCAGTTCTCCCCACGGAACTTGTATACGGATCGCCTCGAGTGCTCGCTTATGATGAGCTTGAGCAAGAACAGTTGCGACAAGACGACGCGCTGCTCCTTGAGGAATGACTCGACAGGTGGCAACGCAGAGAACGGTACAAATGTAAAAAGTGAGGTGGTTGGTACAGTTACTTGTACAGTGCACCCTACCTAACCCTGACGGCAGGGGACAAGGGCATTAACTACCCGTCTGAGTCGCCCAAACAGTGCAGAAAAAGACCGTTAGGGGCGCCACCGTTCGCCACGATGGCGATCTTGTCAGCTTCGCATGCCACTACGCACCGCTGGCTGCACAGCCTCCCGCCACGCGCGCCTGGAGAGGCCCCCAGAGCGACACATTGGTGGATGCGCTGGAGCGTGGGCACAGAGTGGCCGCCTGCCGTGGCAAGCGCCTTGCCGCTGCTGTTATCTTGTCGGGTCCGGAAGCTTGCCGCTCACCGGGCCTCGAGGTACCTTGGTTGGTCTTCCCGGCAAGCTCCTCTTGCCGGGGCCTTGTCGCCTTGCCGGAGCGCGTGGCGCGTCGCGGCAAGTTCCTTGGAGTGCCTTGGTTGGCCTTCCCGGCAAGCTCCTCTTGCCGGGGCCTTGTCTCCTGAGCTTAAATACTTTGTTCTTGAATGGCTCCAAGGGAACCACGGAGGATCTTGGTGTTAGCCCGGCAAGCCTTGCCGCAGGGTGCTGCAACTGCCCGTGCACAAGTTCGGGGTACTAGGGTACCCCTATTCTAGTACACTGACAATAAATGATCAAGAAACATTTAGCATTATGCTTCCAATGTTCTTGTTGATGTTTGAGTACCACAGTCATGCTTCGAGATAGCATTGACATGGTCATCAGGTAAAGGTCGGACCTTGGATTCACGACGGATCTATCAGGGATTTCTACAACATCTCATGAAATTTTTATCAAGAAATAGATGAGGATGTGGCCAATGGGTTCAGCTGCAATCCATTGACATGTCAAAAGGATGTAATTCCAAAATTATATGAACAAGTTTGTGTTCGGGAAAAGGCACGAATGTTGTCGATGATAACATAAATCATCAAGGGGAAGAATTGTATTTCCCATCATGAATTTGATTGATATCCTGGAAAAGCTCAGAATGTTGATGATGATCACGACACATTTGTCGAGAGATTTCATGAAGATGTAATCGATCGGCGATGACATCCAATCAAAGGAATGATGAATCGAAAGGTTATTGGAACGATGGGTACGACACAAACTCAAAATTAAGCTTTTTGTTCAAGGCGAAATGATAAGATGAGGAAGATCGACGTAAGCTTAGCTCATCGTCGGAAGTTGCTCCGGGCATAAGGACCAGGTAGCACAGTTAAAAGTTGACACAATAAAAAAAATAGTCGATCAAGCTAAGAATGATGTGATGGGGTATAAAGCTTCCCAGTATCAAGTACGAGGTGTAATGCCAGAAGGTAAATTGGAGTAGAGGTTGGACGGGGGAAATGATTTGCAGAGGATAAGTATTTTAACTTATCCAGTAAATGGAAACAAGGAGGAAATATGGTCGGAATCACGATAGCAAGGATCAATTCATGGATACAAGATGAGCTTGTACCAAAGAAATAATTTTTTTTACGAGCTGCTTCAATGATAAGTTCTACATCAGGTCCATGGGCATGAACACGAGTTCAAGGTCGACTCCCACTTCTTTAACGCATAACCTCTCATTTACTTCTCGCTTTTGACTAATTTGTAGTGTAGAAATTTTTATCCGGCGTAACACCAGCAGAGTATGACCCGTGAGAACTCCCGGGTTCACACCGATTATGGAAGGCATAAGTTCAACCCATCGGGGCATTTTACGAATCTATACAACCATCAACCAAGCAAGAGATACGAGTTCGAAAGCCGAGTATCAAAGTCAAAGCAGGTGATACAATTTACTGAAGGTATATTGTATCGGGGAAAAACTCACAAAGTTATTGAATATGAAGGACTCTATCGGATAATATTCCAACAAAGGATTTGGCTGTACTGTCACACCCTAGCTAGTTCATGCATTAGAGTGTTGCATCATGTTTATTCTTTCATCAGAAACTTGAAATGGGGATGACAGAACCCCCAGCCCCCTTTGAAACCAACTAGGGTTTACTAAAAACTTTTTCAATGAACCTGAAATGCCCTTCTAAAATGCCCATCATTTTTGTCTTGGTTCAGAACCTCTGCCAAAAGTGATGCACATTTTCCTAGGTCATCTTAGGGTCTTTGAATTAAATCATAGATATTTGAATTTGGGCATTTAAAATTATATAAAATATTCAGATGCTCAAATATCTCCAAACTAAAATGTTTCATGTTGGAAATAATCCAACTATGGACCAGGAGTAGTTTGGTGATTTTAGGAGTTGCCTAAGTATTTTTAATAAGTCAACAAAGTTGCAGAAGTATTAAAAAACAGAAAACAGGAGAAATAGCAAAAAACCTACCTGGCGCCCAGCACCCGGCCCACCTGCCGGCCTAGCCCAGCGCCGCTCCAGCGAGCTGCTTGCCGGCCAGGCAGGCAGGCAGGTGCCCGACGGCGACCGCAGCGCGCGCCACGCAGCTGGCTGTCGCCCTGCTTCACCTCCTCGCCTCGGGGCTGGATGGATGAGCTCCACGCTGCACCGTGAACCTCCAGGACACCTCCATTCTCCCCCAACCCCTCTCTCTCGCGCTTCCCCGCCATGGCCGACGCCATCGCCGCCACCCCCTCGCCGTAGCCACGCCCTCCGTCAACCCCACGCCGTGCCGCCGTGTCCAGGAGCTTCGCTACCCTCCTCTCCTTCGAGCAAGCCGAGCCCCGAGCGCTCGCAAGGCCCGAGCCCACCGCATCGACCTCGACCGAACCGCCGTCGCCGGAGATCCCCTTCAACGCCGACGTCGCTCCGGCCCGTCCCCGGCCGCACCAAGTGCTTCGTCGAACTCCCCGTGAGCTTAGCCATCTTCCCCTCCCTTCCTTTCTTGCTCCCGAGCTGTGTAGTGACCTCCCGGAGCTCAACCGCACCCACCGCCGCGGAGCTCGTCGCCGACGTGCTCCCGGTCACCCTCCGGCCACAAACTGGTGTCCATCATGTTCACCATGTCACGTAGCATCTAACCAGCTACTCCCCGCACCTCACCGACCCTTCTAGCGTCAAGTTCGTCTTCGGCCGAACTCCGGTGGCCGCCAAAGTCGTCGCCGGCGCCAACTCCGGCCAACCCGACCCCAACGGACTCCACCAAGAGCTGCGGCTCGTCCTCGGCTCCACTCCGATAGCCTCCGCGGCCCATTTGGTGGCCGGAACGGCCAAAACCACTTCCGTCGCCGCGTCGGGCTCGCCGGCGGCTAAACGCCGGTGCAGCCGACCTGGGTTTGACCACGGATGGGCCCTGGTTGACTCTCCTGAGTCAATGACAGGTGGGGCCCAGCCCTGTTAACTATTTAGGATTAGTTTAAATTAATTTTAGTTTAACTAATCACACTGACACGCGGGACCCACTGTCAGGTTTGACCCGGACCGTGTCCCGTTGACCTGCTGATGTCACACTGACGTCAGGCTGACGCAGTAATTGATTTTCTGGATTTATTTTAATATAGGAAATTCCAGAATATAGTTTAAACTTCAAAAATTCATAACTTTAAATCTGTAACTCCAAATCAGACAAGTTATATATGAAAAATGATCAGAAAAATCCAATCTATCCATCTGTACTATTTTCATGCATGTTTAAACAAGTTAACTTGATGTTTAATGCAGAACAAGGTAAAACACTTTAAAGGGCCATGTATGAGTTTGAAATTTGAATCTTTGGTTCAAATTGGTTCAAACCCTTCTGGTCTTAGTTGCATTAGCCCAACACACTCATATTGCCATGTTTCATGCATGCATCATATTGTTGCACATTGTTTGGTGATGGTTGTGTATCGGAGTTCTTTGCGGCAGGTTCTGCCTCCAAGGAGTACCGTGATTACCCTAACGAAGAACCGTATCAGTGCATCGAACCATCAGGCAAGCAACCAACCATTTGATCATATCGATACAATCCCATGTTCTCGCTCCTGCTCTCTTTTACTGCATTAAGACAACGCGTTTCAAACTGCTGTGTGCTACGGTAGTTGAACCCACTTCCTCTACATGACCTGTCATTGCCACAGTAACTAGATGAAACCCACTAGCATGTGTAGGAGTTGATTGAGCCATATGTATGTGTTGTTCCTACCTTGCTATGCCTGCTATGCTTAGAGTCGTGTCAGGTCTGGTCCATTTGGGTGATGGGCTAGAGTGAAATGATTATGTCGGTAATGAGAGTGGTGTGGTGAACATGATTTGGTAAAGGTATCGATGAGAGGCCATGTAGGAGTACATGGTGGGTTGTTTCATTGAAGCCGACCTTAAGCATTGAGATCTGTATGTGTGATTTAAGATACAGCTACTACCATGCATTGGGCCCTGAAATATGACCCCGCTCGACTTCTTATTCACCCTAGTTCTCTGTCCAGGAGTTGCAAGTAGTTTCTGGTGTTTGTAGCCTATTGGAGGCCGTGGACAGCGCTGACCGTAGGGGTGGGCTGTGATGCGGTAGGTACGTGGCCGGGAATACCAGGCACCCGTTAGGTGTCACGGAACCCTGTACACATCGTTCGGGGCCGTATGGGAAACCTCGGCCGGACTCCCTGCAGATGGAACCTGGATAGGCGATAAACCTGGATTGGAGACTTAGGTGTTTAGGTAGGTCGTGGTCTACACCCACGTCGGCTTTCGCTTGAAGTCTGCCGAGCACATGTCGTGTGCAGACGCTAAGTGGTGGAAACATGTATGAAGAAGTACACCCCTGCAGGGTTATCATGATCTATTCGAATAGCCGCGTCCGCGGTAAAGGACTACTTGGTTGCCTATACAGTTCATAGACAAGTAAATGGAAACTACTAAAAGCCTCAAGATAAGTGTGAGTGCCGAGGATGGCTCTTCCGTAGGAAGACGGAGGTGGATCCTCGGTAGTGTATTGAAGTGGTGAGTAGTGGGCTCGTGTACGCAAAACCATTTCAAGTTGGAGTCTCGTAGGATAGCCTAGCCAAGAGTCAAAGCTGGCTTGCTGCAACAACTCCACCTACCCTTCTTGATAATGTGCATGTATGTAGGATCTGATGTAAGTCTTGCTGAGTACCTTTGTACTCATGTTGCTATAATTTACATTTTACAGAAGACGCCGCAACCCCTTCTGATGGGTTCTTCGTAGACGTTGACATCAATGAGTAGGCTAAGGCCCAGGTGGTGATCCTGAGCTTGTGAAGGACCACGTAGTATAGCTAGGCTTTCCAGGCCTCTTTTATTTTACTAGTTGTCTGTACCCAGACAAGTTACTTCCGCTGCTGGTTTGTATGACTGTATGACTTGAATGCTGGGTCGTGTGACCCGTACCTATGTGTATGTTACGTATGGCTCTCTGAGCCTTAAATAAAGTACTTGTGTCTTAGAGTCATGTTGTGATGCCTTGTTGTATTTGCACATATCGAGCATATTGTGTGTATGATTGAAATGCTTGGTATGTGTGGGATCTGACTATCTAGTTGTTTATCTTTAGTAGCCTCTCTTACCGGGAAATGTCTCCTAGTGTCTCCACTGAGCCATGGTAGCTTGCTACTGCTCCGGAACACTTAGGCTGGCCGGCATGTGTCCTTCTTCGTTCCTGTGTCTGTCCCTTCGGGGAAATGTCACGCATTGAGTACTGGAGGCCTGTTAGCCCGCTACAGCCCGATTTACCTGAGTCCTGCTAGCCCCGTGCTACAGCCCGGACCCACTTGCTGATGACCGACACGTTCGATGCTGGGTCATGGATGCCTGTCCCTGTAAGTCTGTGCCACTTTGGGTTTACGACTAGCCATGTCAGCCCGGGCTCCTTATCATATGGGTGCTAGCGACACTATCATATACGTGTGCCAAAAGGCGCAAACGGTCCCGGGCAAAGGTAAGACGACACCCGTGGGAATACCGTGCGTGAGGCCGCAAAGTGATATGAGGTGTTACATGCTAGACCTATGTGGCATCGACTCGGGGTCCTGACAGCGTTGGTATCAGAGCCGGACTGCCTGTAGGTTCTCCAAGCCAAACTGGTCGATGTTGAGTCTAGAAATTCTTTAGTTATATGTAGGGGAATTGTTTGTGGGTTGGAACGTAAGGCTCTTTTTATTCCTTTATCTTATGACATTCTGATCTGAGTCAGTCTATCCTTCCACCGGGGGTTAAGCAATTAGGATCTTTTCTCTCTATCAGGTTCACGTGTTACTAATCAGTAGTACCTTATAGGTTTGATGGATACAAGCCTAGTTCAGTTCTACTACCACATTATGCTGCTGGGATGGACTCAGAACTTTGATATGATGTTGTTGGGTGTGTATGGAATCCTTTGTCAAATGTCTCAAAATCCTTCTTGAGCATTTACAGCTGTTATGCTGCCAAAATTTTGCTAGAAATTCTAATGCCTTTGCATTATGGTTGTGCTTTCAGATGGCCACTCACGACCTCAATCAAGTGGTTCGCCTGACTTGATGCCTAGATGTACCCGGCCATACCGCCATGTTGGTCAGGGTAATGACTGAGGCTGGATACCGTTGGTATCCTGAGTACACGGTTGAAGAGCAATTTCGAGACTTTAATCAAAGCCAGTATCTCTGCACTGTCCGGATATTTCCATCTTATCCTGGATCCACCGAGCCCCTTCACTGCTCCTATGGACTAGGGGTTACTATTGAGATGGCCGTGCAGGATGCCGCCTACTCTATGATGACCATCATGCGAGTCAGGTCTGGCCTATTTCGGGACTCTGATTTCCGGTATATGCCAGGATCACTTCCGGGAGCACAAGGGTATCTCCAGGCTATCTATGCTGACCCCACTCAGGAGGATTCACGGACTCGCACCACTGCTGAGATGCTCGAGGATAAGGACCGTGAAAATCGGGCCTTGAGGCTAGAGCTTTTCAATACCCGTGCTGACCATTGGGCCACTTTAACTCGGTTTGCACCGGCTGTGCAAGCTGGATATTCGGATATGCGCGATCTCTATCCTGTGAGATCTGCTCTGCCAGACGTGATGGGTTGGCGTGATGTAGGAGGCATCACCCCACCTCGCGGTCCCCGCAGGCCACCGTCTGTTGGTCCAAGACCTCATCCTAGCCCCTATGGTCCACAAGCTCCGCGAGATCGTCTGTTTCCGGATGATCATGTTGAGCTTCCAGGCTACGGAGGTGACTTCTATGAGGACTACTACGGATCGATCTGAGTTAGTGATAGTATCACTAGTTCGTACTAGCTGTGTCATCTATCATCCTGCGTGACTCGTGGGATGTGACCTAGTTTGTACCGCCTTCCGGAGGTGTAGAAAAATAATGTATAGGAGCTTGGGATGCCTCCGATGAGATGTAATCCTCTTTTCACCATAATAGTACCTTGTTTGGTCTTGTACTAAACCTTGTATGGTGTGTATGACGATGGAATAAAAGAAGCAGTTTCTGTATCTACCATGTCATACAGATGATCATCTTGCATTCCGAGTTATTCTGTACATTCTGTATCCTATGTCGGAATCTTATCATTCTGACTAAATCATTGTCTTGTTTACCTAGGATGGTCAACACGCGCAATAACCTTGCTCCTCAAGAGCAGGCCGAAGGCAGTGAAGTCAGGAATGCAAATCTGCCTCATCCTCCTTCCCTAGCCGAGGTTATGATGGAAGCCGAGAGAAACAAGCGGGAGACCAACCGTTTGTTGGAGCGTATTGAACAGAACACAGCACACCATCAGAGAAATAACTTGGTGTCACTCAGTGATTTCATCAAGTTACATCCACCCACATTCCACCACTCCGTCGAGCCTCTCGACGCTGATGACTGGCTTCGCAGTATTTCTCACAAACTGCGTTCCGCGCTAGTAGCTGAGGCTGACAAGGTCACCTTTGCTGCATATCATCTTGAAGACCCCACCAGTCTATGGTGGGAGAATTATGGAGCTATGCACCCAGCGGGCCATGTCACCACTTGGGCTGAATTCAGCGAGGCTTTCCGTGAACATCACATTCCGGAGGGTCTCATGGACCGTAAACGTGAGGAATTTTGCAGTTTCACTCAAGGCCGACTCTCTGTGGATGCTTACAGCAGGGAGTTCGGTAACCTCGCACGATATGCAACTGAGGAAGTTTCTACTGATGCCAAGAAGCAAGCAAGGTTCCGTAAGGGACTTAGTCCTGAGCTTCGCCGCGACCTCCGGCTGCATGAGTGCACATCTTTTCAGAAGCTTGTTAACAAGGCCATCAGTGCTGAGACTGGTCAGACTGATTATGACGCAACACGCAAGCATGGCCGTGACGTGGGTTCCTCATCCGGTGCTGGTCCTCAGAAGCGCCGCGTATGGGTGCCTAACACTGCCCTGCCACCCAGGTTCACACCGAGGCCATCCTTCCAGGCGCCTCGCCCCGTTCAACAGTTTGCACCAGCCAAGCCCTATGGTGGTCCAACCAACAATGCTCCTCCACGCGCCAGTTCCGTGACTTGCTTTAAGTGTGGGGAATCTGGCCACTATATGCGCGAGTGTCCCCAGACCAACCCCAACCAACCTGCTAAAGCTGTCGGCCGTGGCAAGTCGACAGGTAAAGTGTTCCACGCCAAGCCGGCCACCGCTACACGTGGCCATGTCAACTGTATCTCTGCCGAAGAAGCTCAAGAGGATCCCAACGTCGTTCTCGGTACGCTCCTTGTTAATTTCCACCCGGCATCTGTTCTTTTCGATACAGGAGCATCTCATTCATTTATATCCGAGAAATATGCTCGTTTGCATAACACCGCATTCTGTGACATGCCATCCACTATGGAAATTTCTACTCCCGGTTCTAGATGGCAAACCTCCAGGGTAAGTTATGGAAATGAAATCCAAGTCGACAGACTTGTTTTCCTTGCATCTTTGATAGCTCTCAAATCTTCAGATATTAATATCATCTTGGGTATGGACTGGATGTCAGCTCATCATGCCAAAATTGATTGCTTCTCTAGGACTGTTCAACTCACCCATCCCTCGGGGAAGATAGTCAATGTCTTTACCCGAATAGCCAAGTGACAGTTATATTCTCTTAACGCCAGCCCTTTGCCAGACCTTGAGGACGTTCCGGTAGTCTGTGACTTCCCGGATGTCTTCCCAGAGGAATTGCCAGGTGTTCCACCTGACAGGGATGTTGAGTTCGTAATAGACCTTATTCCAGGAACCGTCCCGATTGCTAGAAGACCCTATAAGATGGCACCACTAGAACTAGCCGAGCTCAAGAAACAACTCGATGAGTCCTTGAAAAAGGGTTTCATCCGACCTAGTCCATCTCCGTGGGCTTGCCCCGTCCTCTTCGTCAAGAAGAAGGATGGTAAGGACCGGATGGTTGTAGATTATCGACCTGTCAATTTGGTCACAATCAAGAACAAATATCCGCTCCCCAGGATCAACGACCTGTATGATCAGCTCGCTGGATCCTCAGTCTTCTCCAAAATGGATTTGAGGTTGGGCTACCATCAAATCAAAATCAGGAACGGGGACATTCCTAAAACGGCCTTTGTTACTCGTTATGGCCAATACGAGTACACCGTCATGTCCTTCGGTTTAACCAACGCTCCAGCCACCTTTTCTCGATTAATGAACTCAATCTTCATGGAGTATTTGGATAAATTCGTCGTGGTTTACCTCGATGATATACTCATCTACTCCAAGAACGAGGAAGAACATGCAGAACATCTAAGGCTAGTGTTGAAGAAACTTCGAGAGCATCGCCTTTATGCCAAATTCTCTAAATGTGAATTTTGGTTGTCAGAAGTGACCTATCTGGGTCATGTAATATCTGGTAAAGGTATTGCTGTTAACCCTGAGCGAGTTCAAGCCGTCCTTAATTGGACTCCACCTGAATCGGTCAAGCAAGTTCGGAGTTTCCTGGGCTTAGCGAGCTATTGCCGTCGCTTTGTCGAGAACTTCTCCAAAGTTGCTAAACCTCTAACCGAACTCCTCAAGAAAGATAAAAAGTTCGAATGGACTCCACAATGTGAGCACAGCTTTCGGGAACTGAAAAGACGCCTGACTTCTGCTCCCGTACTGGTACCGCCAGACTTCTCTAAGGACTTTGTTATCTACTGTGACGCCTCGCGACAAGGACTAGGGTGTATTCTCATGCAAGATCGACACGTAATTGCTTACGCTTCACGGCAATTGCACCCACATGAGGAGAATTATCCTACTCATGATCTAGAGCTTGCAGTTGTAGTCTATGCACTTAAAACCTGGCGACATTACCTCCTCGGTAATCGTTGCGAAATATTCACTGATCACCAAAGTCTGAAGTACATCTTCACCCAACCGGATTTGAATCTCAGGCAAAGACGTTGGGTCGAATTGATCACAGATTTCGACTTAGGAATAACTTACACCCCAGGGAAAGCCAACGTCATGGCTGATGCGCTAAGTCGTAAATCTTATTGTAACAACCTGATGTTACAACAAAGTCAACCGCTTCTCCATGAGGAATTTCGGAAGCTTAACCTTCACATTGTTCCTCAAGGATTTCTTTCCACCTTGGTGGCGAAACCTACTCTTACGGATCAAATTATCGCTGCACAAAAGCGAGATAGGGGAATATCCAAAATCAAGGAGAACATTGCTAGCGGACGTGCTAGTTGTTTCTCCAGAAATGATCATGGTGTTGTGTACTTTGAGAACCGTTTAGTGGTTCCCAAGAACCAGCATCTACGGCAGTTGATCCTTAAGGAGGCTCATGAATCTCCTCTCACCATTCATCCCGGTAGTACTAAGATGTATCAGGACCTACGCCAGAGGTTCTGGTGGACTAGGATGAAGAGAGAAATTGCTCAGTATATTGCTAATTGCGATGTCTGTCGTCGTGTAAAAGCAGAGCATCAACGGCCTGCTGGCACCCTTCAACCCTTAGCTATTCCTGAATGGAAATGGGATAAAATTGGTATGGATTTCATTACCGGTTTTCCCAGGACCAAGAGAGGGAATAATGCTATCTTCGTCGTGGTCGATCGTCTTTCCAAGGTAGCCCATTTCTTACCTGTTCGTGAGAGTATAACTGCTAGTCAGTTAGCAGACCTGTACATCTCCCGAATAGTGTCTCTCCATGGTGTTCCTTTGGAAATTAACTCGGATCGAGGAAGTCTTTTCACCTCTCAATTTTGGGAAAGTTTCCAAAATGCTATGGGAACCCGCCTTTCCTTTAGCACCGCTTTTCACCCTCAATCGAGTGGTCAGGTAGAACGCGTCAACTAGATCCTAGAAGACATGCTTCGAGCCTCTGTTATCTCATCCGGAATGGAGTGGGAGAAATGCCTTCCATTTGCCGAATTTGCTTACAACAACAGCTATCAATCTAGCTTGGGTAAAGCCCCTTTTGAAGTTCTCTATGGACGACGATGTCGAACACCCCTTAACTGGTCAGAAACCGGGGAAAGACAATTCTTTGGCCCGGATATGATTCAGGAAGCAGAAGAGCAAGTTCGCATCGTTCGTGAAAAGTTGAAAACAGCCCAATCTCGTCAAAAGAGTCAGTATGACCGAAAACATAAGGCTATGACTTTCGAGGTTGACGAGAAGGCTTACCTTCGGGTTACTCCTCTGAAGGGAACCCATCGTTTCGGTATCAAAGGCAAATTGGCTCCTCGTTACATTGGACCTTTCCGTATTCTCGCTAAACGAGGAGAAGTTGCCTACTAGTTGGAACTACCTCCGCATCTCTCCAGAGTCCATGATGTCTTCCACGTTTCTCAACTCAGGCATTGCTTCTCGGATCCTATCCATGGAGTGGACCACGAAACGCTTGATCTCCAAGATAATCTCACGTATCGAGAGTACCCCATTCATATCCTCGATCAGGCCGAGCGTACCACTCGACGTCATAATATCAAGTTTCTCAAAGTTCAATGGTCGCACCATTCTGAGGATGAAGCAACTTGGGAAAGGGAGGATCATCTTCGACTCGAGTATCCCGCCCTCTTTCCGGAGGAACCCAAATCTCGGGACGAGATTATTTTGAGTGGGGGTGAGTTGTCACACCCTAGCTAGTTCATGCATTAGAGTGTTGCATCATGTTTATTCTTTCATCAGAAACCTGAAATGGGGATGACAGAACCCCCAGCCCCCTCTGAAACCAACTAGGGTTTACTAAAAACTTTTTCAATGAACCTAAAATGCCCTTCTAAAATGCCCATCATTTTTGTCTTGGTTCAGAACCTCTGCCAAAAGTGATGCACATTTCCTAGGTCATCTTAGGGTCTTTGAATTAAATCATAGATATTTGAATTTGGGCATTTAAAATTATATAAAATATTCAGATGCTCAAATATCTCCAAACTAAAATGTTTCATGTTGGAAATAATCCAACTATGGACCAGGAGTAGTTTGGTGATTTTAGGAGTTGCCTAAGTATTTTTAATAAGTCAACAAAGTTGCAGAAGTATTAAAAAACAGAAAACGGGAGAAATAGCAAAAAACCTACCTGGCGCCCAGCACCCGGCCCACCTGCCGGCCCAGCCCAGCACCGCTCCAGCGAGCTGCTTGCCGGCCAGGCAGGCAGGCAGGTGCCCGACGGCGACCGCAGCGCGCGCCATGCAGCTGGCCGTCGCCCTGCTTCACCTCCTCGCCTCGGGGCTGGATGGATGAGCTCCACGCTGCGCCGTGAACCTCCAGGACACCTCCATTCTCCCCCAACCCCTCTCTCTCGCGCTTCCCCGCCATGGCCGACGCCATCGCCGCCACCCCCTCGCCGTAGCCACGCCCTCCGTCAACCCCACGCCGTGCCGCCGTGTCCAGGAGCTTCGCTACCCTCCTCTCCTTCGAGCAAGCCGAGCCCCGAGCGCTCGCAAGGCCCGAGCCCACCGCATCGACCTCGACCGAACCGCCATCGCCGGAGATCCCCTTCAACGCCGACGTCGCTCCGGCCCGTCCCCGGCCGCACCAAGTGCTTCGTCGAACTCCCCGTGAGTTTAGCCATCTTCCCCTCCCTTCCTTTCTTGCTCCTGAGCTGTGTAGTGACCTCCCGGAGCTCAACCGCACCCACCGCCGCGGAGCTCGTCGCCGACGTGCTCCCGGTCACCCTCCGGCCACAAACTGGTGTCCATCATGTTCACCATGTCATGTAGCATCTAACCAGCTACTCCCCGCACCTCACCGACCCTTCTAGCGTCAAGTTCGTCTTCGGCCGAACTCCGGTGGCCGCCAAAGTCGTCGCCGGCACCAACTCCGACCACCCCGACCCCAACGGACTCCACCAAGAGCTGCGGCTCGTCCTCAGCTCCACTCCGATGGCCTCCGCGGCCCATTTGGTGGCCGGAACGGCCAAAACCACTTCCGCCGCCGCGTCGGGCTCGCCGGCGGCTAAACGCCGGTGCAGCCGACCTGGGTTAGACCACGGGTGGGTCCTGGTTGACTCTCCTGAGTCAATGACAGGTGGGGCCCAGCCCTGTTAACTATTTAGGATTAGTTTAAATTAATTTTAGTTTAACTAATCACACTGACACGCGGGACCCACTGTCAGGTTTGACCTGGACCGTGTCCCGTTGACCTGCTGATGTCACACTGACGTCAGGCTGACGCAGTAATTGATTTTCTGGATTTATTTTAATATAGGAAATTCCAGAATATAGTTTAAACTTCAAAAATTCATAACTTTAAATCTGTAACTCCAAATCAGACAAGTTATATATGAAAAATGATCAGAAAAATCCAATCTATCCATCTGTACTATTTTCATGCATGTTTAAACAAGTTAACTTGATGTTTAATGCAGAACAAGGTAAAACACTTTAAAGGGCCATGTATGAGTTTGAAATTTGAATCTTTGGTTCAAATTGGTTTAAACCCTTCTGGTCTTAGTTGCATTAGCCCAACACACTCATATTGCCATGTTTCATGCATGCATCATATTGTTGCACATTGTTTGGTGATGGTTGTGTATCGGTGTTCTTTGCGGCAGGTTCTGCCTCCGAGGAGTACCGTGATTACCCTAACGAAGAACCGTATCAGTGCATCGAACCATCAGGCAAGCAACCAACCATTTGATCATATCGATACAATCCCATGTTCTCGCTCCTGCTCTCTTTTACTGCATTAAGACAACGCGTTTCAAACTGCTGTGTGCTACGGTAGTTGAACCCACTTCCTCTGCATGACCTGTCATTGCCACAGTAACTAGATGAAACCCACTAGCATGTGTAGGAGTTGATTGAGCCATATGTATGTGTTGTTCCTACCTTGCTATGCCTGCTATGCTTAGAGTCGTGTCAGGTCTGGTCCATCTGGGTGATGGGCTAGAGTGAAATGATTATGTCGGTAATGAGAGTGGTGTGGTGAACACGATTTGGTAAAGGTATCGATGAGAGGCCATGTAGGAGTACATGGTGGGTTGTTTCATTGAAGCCGACCTTAAGCATTGAGATCTGTATGTGTGATTTAAGATACAGCTACTACCATGCATTGGGCCCTGAAATATGACCCCGCTCGACTTCTTATTCACCCTAGTTCTCTGTCCAGGATTTGCAAGTAGTTTCTGGTGTTTGTAGCCTACTGGAGGCCGTGGACAGCGCTGACCGTAGGGGTGGGCTGTGATGCGGTAGGTACGTGGCCGGGAATACCGGGCACCCGTTAGGTGTCACGGAACCCTGTACACATCGTTCGGGGCCGTATGGGAAACCTCGGCCGGACTCCCTGCGGATGGAACCTGGATAGGCGATAAACCTGGATTGGAGACTTAGGTGTTTAGGTAGGTCGTGGTCTACACCCACATCGGCTTTCGCTTGAAGTCTGCCGAGCACATGTTGTGTGCAGACGCTAAGTGGTGGAAACATGTATGAAGAAGTACACCCCTGCAGGGTTATCATGATCTATTCGAATAGCCGCGTCCGCGGTAAAGGACTACTTGGTTGCCTATACAGTTCATACACAAGTAAATGGAAACTACTAAAAGCCTCAAGATAAGTGTGAGTGCCGAGGATGGCTCTTCCGTAGGAAGACGGAGGTGGATCCTCGGTAGTGTATTGAAGTGGTGAGTAGTGGACTCGTGTACGCAAAACCATTTCAAGTTGGAGTCTCATAGGATAGCCTAGCCAAGAGTCAAAGCTGGCTTGCTGCAACAACTCCACCTACCCTTCTTGATAATGTGCATGTATGCAGGATCTGATGTAAGTCTTGCTGAGTACCTTTGTACTCATGTTGCTATAATTTACATTTTACAGAAGACGCTGCAACCCCTTCTGATGGGTTCTTCGTAGACGTTGACATCAATGAGTAGGCTAAGGCCCAGGTGGTGATCCTGAGCTTGTGAAGGACCACGTAGTATAGCTAGGCTTTCCAAGCCTCTTTTATTTTACTAGTTGTCTGTACCCAGACAAGTTACTTCCGCTGCTGGTTTGTATGACTGTATGACTTGATTGCTGGGTCGTGTGACCCGTACCTATGTGTATGTTATGTATGGCTCTCTGAGCCTTAAATAAAGTACTTGTGTCTTAGAGTCATGTTGTGATGCCTTGTTGTATTTGCACATATCGAGCATATTGTGTGTATGATTGAAATGCTTGGTATGTGTGGGATCTGACTATCTGGTTGTTTATCTTTAGTAGCCTCTCTTACCGGGAAATGTCTCCTAGTGTCTCCACTGAGCCATGGTAGCTTGCTACTGCTCCGGAACACTTAGGCTGGACGGCATGTGTCCTTCTTCGTTCCTGTGTCTGTCCCTTCGGGGAAATGTCACGCATTGAGTACCAGAGGCCTGTTAGCCCGCTACAGCCCGGTTTACTAGAGTCCTGCTAGCCCCGTGCTACAGCCCGGACCCACTTGCTGATGACCGACACGTTCGATGCTGGGTCATGGATGCCTGTCCCTGTAAGTCTGTTCCACTTTGGGTTTACGACTAGCCATGTCAGCCCGGGCTCCTTATCATATGGGTGCTAGCGACACTATCATATACGTGTGCCAAAAGGCGCAAACGGTCCCGGGCAAAGGTAAGACGACACCCGTGGGAATACCGTGCGTGAGGCCGCAAAGTGATATGAGGTGTTACATGCTAGACCTATGTGGCATCGAGTCGGGGTCCTGACATGTACACAAAGGAACAAATGTGAGTATCGGTACCCAACTAGAAGAAGAAAGAATGCAAAGGCATCAGATTATGGAAACATCTAAATAATTCGATGCTTAAATAAAAAGAAATTATGATTTCCAGACCGATGTATCAGAATCAGATGCTCTGATCAAATATGAGTAAGTTGAATAAACTTGGAGGCACAATCAATTGTAACTTGATTGGCCGAGAACTAGCTCATGTCCAAGGTGACGTCTAAGCTAGAAAGATAAATTATAGGATCTGCTTGAGGATTGCGAGCATTCGTAACATATTGAATCAATGGACTCAAAATGATAGTGACAACGGATGCCAATAATATTACTATACTTATGGTGTTAACCATAATGCAAGCAAGCAAGAATTTTAAGAGCAATAGATTGTTGAGGATTTTCGGAAGAACAAATGGTATTTCAAAGACTTCTGTGAAATACATGAATCATCTGGGGATGAGTAGATACTCGATAAGTGCGAGAAATTATCCGTAGGGGTATTCAGGTGGCAAAGAACTGCAAGTCAGTAGGCACAAAGTATTCTCAGAACAATACATATAATTTCAAGGTATTTTGTAATATCAAGATCAACTGGGAATAAAAGTAAGAATAACAGGTGTGTATTTATCCATGGGGATATTATGGTGGCAGGGAATTGCAAAAGCAACGGGCACAAAGTCCGACGAGAACATCGGAGGGTATCTGCGTAATCCTTCGGTGCACCAAGGAATCATCTGGAGCGAGGGTCTCTCCGGAAGGAAGTAGTTACAAGAACCTAGAGTCAGAGTTAGTAAAATCATTTAACCCGAATAGAAGAGAGGTTAGAGCTCCAGAGTATAGGTCGAGGAATAAAAGATGCTAATACCACCTGATGTCATAGTGGGCCCGTAAGACACACAACCAATGTTAGTAAAAGTTTTTCGGTGACTAGGCTCAACTTCGGCCAGGGAGTTGGAAAGGGGGCTACCTACAAGCAGTTGGCTCCGATACCAACTTGTGACGCCCCTGATTTGACCGTACACTAATCATACACACAAATGTGTACGATCAAGATCAAGGACTCACGGGAAGATATCACAACACAACTCTAGACACAAATTAAAATAATACAAGCTTTATATTACAAGCCCGGGGCCTCGAGGGCTCGAATACATAAGCTCGAATACACAAGAGTCAGCGGAAGCAACAATATCTGAGTACAGACATAATTTAAACAAGTTTGCCTTAAGAAGGCTAGCACAAAAACAACAACGATCGAAAAGGCAAGGCCTCCTGCCTGGGAGCCTCGTAACTACTCCTGGTCATTGGTGGCTTCCACATAGTAGTAAGCATCGGCGGTGGCATCTGGCTCCTGGGCTCTGACATCTGGTTGCATCAACCGGAAAGAAGAAGAAAGGGGGAAAAGGGGGAGCAAAGCAACCGTGAGTACTCATCCAAAGTACTCGCAAGCAAGGATCTACACTACATATGCAACATTATCAAAGGAAAGCTGTATATGTGGACTGGGCTGCAGAAATGCCAGAATAGAGAGAAGGCCTACTCCTATCGAAGACTAGCATCTTTAGCATCTCCAAGCATCTTGCAACATCAGAAGAGATAAGAGTAGCATAAAGTAAAGTAGTAGTGTTATCAACCTCGGCCGGAGATCATTTCTCGACTCCCTGTGAGAAAGCAATCCCAGAGTCGTACTATCCAGTTATCATCACAATCCAATTCTCATCACCATCCAGTTCTCATCACAAGTATCCAGTTCTAGTTGTATCAATCGGGATACAACTCCAAGTGTCCGCTACCGTAGGACAGGCTATCGATAGATGTTTTCTTCCCTGCAGGGGTGCACCAACTTACCCACTATGCTCGATTAACTCCGGCCGGACACACTTTCCTGGGTCATGCCCGGCCTTGGCCAAACAATACGCCGCAACCCCACCTAGACTTAACAGAGAGGCCAGCATGCCGGACTAAACCTATGCCCCCAAGGGTCATGGGCCATCTCCCCGGGAACTCCTGCATGTTGCGTGGGCGGCCGATGAGCAGACCTAGCTACCTCCTTCAACAAGGAAGGAGCTTATGCAATCCAACCCGGTGCGCGCCGCACAGTCGCTGACCTCTATTAAGCTTCGGCTGATGTATACGACGCAGAGCGCCCATACTATGCCCACGTGATGGTTAGTGCTATCAGGCCAGAGGCCCCTCGGATCAAATATCCAAATCATAGTGGATTAGGGGCACGCGGTAACGAGCAGAGACTCACGATCGATGTGACCCCGTCACCCTGTCTTGAGTACTTGCGGCAAGGGCTAAGAATGCCCGGCCACGCCTCGTAAGTATCTCGCAGGCACCTTCCAGGTCAACCCGACTCCACATCACTCGCTATTAAGCTCGCGCGGGTACCCCTCAGGGCCGACCCATCTTTAGTAAGATGGCTCAGTGCAAAGTCATAGTAACCATAGTAACTGTGTGTCTAACACCAAGGGGAAAACCCGAGGAATCACCCCCAGTGAATTCCACTCGATGTTGTCATCAAGGTGAACGTAAGAGGATCCACCCTCGAGGTTCATACTTGAGGGTTGCACGACAGAGCGGTAACGGAAGTGGTTAAGGAGGAAATCACCCTCGATGACCTCGACCATATAGCTACACTACAGAGATCTCATTAGGAGTGATGTAAGAGGTTCCACCCTCGGCACTCGATGGTAACTTTGCAGAGTTGTACAACTAGGGGGTGATGTGTGGTGTCGGGGCCTAGACGTTGATCACGTTGATCGAGTCATCGAACATAAATCAAGGCAACTGGGACAAGGTGGGGTCACTGATGGATCTCTAACCAACCTATACTAAGCAGTTTAAGATAAGAGGGTAAGGTATAAAAGCAGGTAACAACAATAGGCTATGCATTAGAGTAGGATCATACAGAAAGCAGTAGCAGTTCTAATGCAAGCATGAGAGGGAAGGAAATGGGCGATATCGGAATGCTCAAGGGGGGTTTTCTTGCCTTGTTGCTCTGGCAAGGAGGGGTCGTCGTCGACGTAGTCGATCACAGGAGCAACATCGGTCTCGGGGTATACCAGAGAGAAGAGGGGGAAGAAACAGTAAATATAAAGCAACATAGCACCACAAAGCATAACATGACAATAACGTATGGCTACATGATAAAGGTGAAGGGGGAAAACAGCCGGGAATGTTTTCCCGGTTCTGGACCTGTGTTAGACGGATGACCGGGGGGGAAAGTTCCATGTTCAGATAGTTAGAGGCATATGACAGGTATGTGGGTAGTGTATTCGGGTGCGTCTCATCGTTCTGAGCAACTTTCATATATAAAGTTTTTCGATCCGAGCTACTGTTAATTTTCTATGAATTTTCAAAGTTTTAAACAATATTCTAAAGGTACTCTTAATTCGAAAATAAAGATTAAAATGCTTGGTGCACCCAGATCTGTGTACACAGAAGTGTACCAGAGGATGACATGTGGGGTCAGTGAGCAGAGTTGACCCAGTCAATATTTGACTAGTCAACAGATGAACAGTGCAAGTGGGTCCCATGTGTCATTGTCTTAGGTAACCTAATTTATTTTAACACTTTAATTCTAACAGCAGGCCCCACATGTAACTGACTAGTTAGGGTTAAACTAATCCTAAAAATTAGTCCTAACTAATTTGTGAGGGGCGGGTGGCCCACGCGGCAGTGGCACCAGGCCACACATTCAGCCGGTCGGCCATGGTCATGCACGCGCCAGCGGCCACAGCGCGGCCGGCCAGACGAGCGAGAGGCCGGTGGCCGGAGGCAACACGGAGGGGCGAGGTGGAGCAGGCGGCAGAGGCAGGCGGAGGGAAGGTGGCCGGCGGCGAGCGGGCACGGGGTGGGCGCGGCCGTGCGTGGGAGCTGCGGCGGACGCGGTGGCTGGTGGCGAACGCGAGTGGAGGCGCAGGCAGGCACGGTGGCCAGCCGCGTTTCCAGCAGCAGCGGAGCAAAGCAGCGGCGATGGGGCTACGTGGGGCAGTGCCGGGCGCACGAGCGGTTGCGGGTCAGCGGGCGGACGGCGGCAGGGATGAGCGGCAGCGAGGCTCTGGCTGGCCGGCTCCGTCGACCGTTGGGGCGCGGGCGGGCGCGTCGGAGAGCCCGAGAGGTGGCGCTACAGATGGGGGAAAGTGGTAGGAGCGGAGGCAGCTCGTAGCGGCACCCGGCGTCAGGGCCAGCAGCCGTCGATCCTTGGGCGGCTCTGCTTGCGGCGGAGCGTGGCCCTGCAAGGCAAGGGCAACTAGGCGTGCGTTGCAATGGGCAGTGGCGATTACAGGCGCGACCAAGGCTATGGCGTGCGCGGGCGTAGCACGGGGCAGTAGTATAGGCGGGCGAGGCCGCGTTGAGCACGAGCGCAGGACGACGTTCGGGTGCGGTGAGCAACGGTGTGGGAGCGAGGGGTTAAATAGGGTGGAGGGCGTGGTGCTTACAGCGGAGATGGATGGCGCGTTCTGGTAGGACTACCAAAGCAGAATTCGGTGGCGTGGGTTCGTCGGGGCCTAGGAAATCGACGACGAGGTAGAGGACGGGGAAGGGGCTTTGGGCTCCCACGGGCGACACTAGTCGATGGAGCATTCGTCAACGGCGCAGACGGACTCGGTGGCGCGACGCAGTGAGGTCGGTGGCCGCTGGGTCACGTGGCGACGGCGACTGTGGCACTCGTGCGAGGCGAAAAGAGCAAGGGGAAGAGGAGGGGGTAGAACTGGGGGCTGCTAGGGTTTGAGAGGGGAACGAGGGGGGTTCCTAGGGCAATCTTATCTACCCCGAGGCGCGGCTGTAGCGAGGGGGATCGGGCGCTTGCCATGGCATCCGGCCTTCTTCTGTAGCGGGAGGAGGAAGAAAAGTTGCGGTTGTTGGGCTGGGCTACAGTGTGTGCGCCTAGAGTCCAGACCAACAGTGCGCTCTATTCCTTTCCCTTTTCTCTTTTTATTATTATTTTTGCTTTCCATTACAATTTTTCTTTTTATTTGATCTACTTTGCATTTTCTTTTAGTACCAATTGAGTTTTGTTTGAACTAAATGTGGCACATAATACTAGGACGATATCTTGAGATGGAACAGAAAGTTTGGATTCAAAAGGAGTTGTCTAACCATTTTTAGAAATTGAAGAGGCCAATTGAATTGATGATGTAGCACTAAATTAATTCCCAGTGGGATTTTGGAAATTCAAAAGAGGCTGGCTCCAACATGAAAAAGGTCAGGGCAATTTATAGGGCATTGTGAACATTTTTGTTTTACTGCTTAAAGAAATAAATATTTGACTTGCATTTTAAATTTGAAAATGAGGTTGAAGTATTCTTAACTATTTTTCTTAGGGCATGATGATGATGACCTGGCATCATTAGTGTGGAGTTACTATAGCATGATTCTTGGGGTGTTACAGACAGCACTCATGCACTACAAGAAATACGTCAACTTATGACCACCACTATTGGTCACTGAATGTTCATAGTTTTCCTTTTGTGACCTTTTTCTGACCAAAAACAGATGGTCAAAATCTGGCCATCGTAAACTAAAATCAACGACCTTTCTTCTAGAATGGTCGTAGACGTTTATGACCAAAAAATGTCGTAAATTTAACGACCAATTATTTTGGTCACTAGCAATCTGCCCACACCACGTCAGATCCACCATGGCAAGCTGACATGGCGCAATTACGACCAAATGAAAAGGTCGTAAAATAGAATTAGCCAGGTCCATTTCGGCCGTCTACATGGGCCAAGCCCAATAATTCAGCCCATTTTAATTTTTTTCTCTTTGTTTTGCTCATCTGCATGGGCCTGGCCCAATAATTTGCCTTTTTATTTTCTAGGAATAGAGTCTTTTTCTGATGATTTTTTTAAAATCCACTATTGTTTTGGGCCACAGCCTTTTTATTCTAGTTCTAATTTGGGCCTTGGCCTTTTTATTTTCATGGATGCAGCCTTTTACCAACTTTTTTTTACAGTTAACTCTTTTGTAGGCCCAAGCCTTTTTAGTCAAATTCTTGTTTGGGCCTCGACCTTTTTAGAGCCCAGGTTCATATTCTGCATAACTATAAACAGCAAGGCCTAGGTGCATAAGTGATCCACAAGTGATACACATAATTTCACAGAAAAAACACAGGTTCACATAACGGCTCCCAGGTTCACATAACTTCACAGATCCCAGGTTCACAAGTGCAAAATGCAAAATGCAACAGCAGCAGCAACAAGGTTCACAAGTTCAAACTACTCATCCCAGCAACAAGGTTCACAAGTTCAAACTACTCATCCCAGGTTCAAACTACCTTAGCTCCAAAGAGATCCATCAAGTGGGCTAACTTCTCTTCCTGCTCTTGAGACTTCTTGTGCAGCAGCTCAATTTCCTTGTCGCGTGTAGCTTCATCTTCTTCCGCCTTCATCTTGATTGCCACCAATTCTTCTTGCATCACTTCAGCTTGAAGCTCGGACCTCCCCAACTTCTGCTAAAGGTCACAAACATGAGCAGCCACTTCAGCAGTTGCTTTGCCGGAGTTGTTCCTAGATGACTGGAGCCCAACATTCCTGAGGAATGTGCTTTTCTTGACTTCGGTCTTGAGCACTTCTTCGACAATTTCAACATCAGACTTTGGCTCTTCACCTTCTGGTACCGGCGCATCCTTCATTTTTTTCCATCTCAAGCTAGCATATGGAGGAAAATGATAGGCATTAGTGGGAGATCTATTTCACATTTTGCAAACCAAACCAAGCAAGAGAAACCAAACCAACACACAAATGGATTATTTGAAGTAACCAAACCAGCACACAAAATCTATACATTATTTTACTCAAACTCAAACAGAAGAAGATGATGACTAGTAACTTGACAACATTATTTGACTAGTAAGTTATGTGACCTGGAGACATGTGATTGGAACAATATGATCGCTTCATTAAGCCTAGAATGGTGGTTCTATATAAGATGGCTTCCCGAGTGAGCCGATCATCAAACTAACATTCAGATCAAATTTGATCATATCATAAAAAATACAACAAATAGCTACAACAAGTTCTGATATCTTTGTTGAACTATCAAATAGCATCAAAGCATGGAACATAGCGTGTGCTTCTTGCTGTTGTGGGTGGCCTTAAACAAGTCAATCGTAGACAGCTCCTCACCCTTACGCTCTTCTTTCTGAAATGTTTTTCAACAAAAATCAAAATGTTATTCAGCAAGAAAAGGAAATGTTATTCAACAAGGATCAAAGGGTAAGGTCTCTAGAGAAAAGTTCTCACAGTGGCAAAAATGTGTGTTGTGTAGTGCCTAGAACCAGTTCTCTGATTGTACACAACTTTTTCTCGATTCATCTTGTTCGACACACAGGTTTCCTACAAAAAAGCATACTGTTAGCATGATCTAGCACTAGCATATCATGTGCAGAACATAAAGCATCAAACAAAGCAAAGACAAACCTTGTATCTTGGGGTAGACCACATCTCGACTAGACCTTGTCATTCACCATCCGTCAGATCTGGCACCGGAGACTTAATGCTGACTTTGTTTGCGGCTACGGTGTCAAAATACTTCTTTTTGATCTGATGGCGTCTGTTCTTTGAATGTTTCTGCAGAATATCTTTGCACGCGGTCTTGATGGTCTCCGAGTCCGTGTTCATCTCAAAATTTGCCTACCAAGACATTAAACAAGGTAGGAACAATATTAGTGATCATGCATAGGTGTAACAGAAAATAGATAGCACATTTACTATGAAACAAGTAGCTTACATCAACTTTCCCAATGTAGTTCTCCAATAGACTAGAATTTTTTTGTATAGCTTGAAGTGAGGAAGAACAGGAAGATGGCTTCTTGCAACGAGTCCACACTCAGAAGCAAGCTTTGCTGCCTGCAGAGGCTTCTCTGGACGCTTCATCCCTTCGGTAATTTGGATAGGCACCTTGCTACCAAGCGACTTGGTGATTCTCTCTAGCCCTTTGCCATTTCTAAGTCTAGTCTTGGTAGTCATTGCATCTGAAAATGAAATTGAACTCATAAATTAGAATAGAAATCGACAAATGCAAGAATTGACAAAAGCATACATGATCATTCCATTTGGAAAATGCACTAGTGAAAGATAGCATTGCAAAGGTCAACTTGCCTGATTGAAGCACAAGTTGTTGTTCTTCTTCATTGATGACAGCATTCCTGTCAATAGAAGGTGCATGAGGGCTGACGTTTGTGTGGACAGTGCCTGCTTCATCAATGCAGATAGTTCCTCCTTCATCTAGGCAGACAGTGCCACTTCCATGCATGCTGAGAGTGGTTCCTGCATCCATGGGCAGCAACTCATCACCCATTTGCACCGAGGTCTCAGAGTCCATGGGCATCAGACTTTCCTGATGGTCCATCGCAGTCGCCATCTTTGCTTTCTGCCTTGTGACTCTATCATGGGCAGGTTCATCAGGTTCCAGGATCCTCTTTTTTTGTCCTGGATCTGGGGCCATCACCCTTCCTGGAGGCATTGCAGCAGATGTTTCTGAGCTCTTCTTCTTCTTTCTGACTGTCTTCTTAATACCAGGCCTCTTCGTCCTAGATTCCTTCAATTCCTCATATAAACAGCACGGAAAAAAGCATTAGTTCACAATAGAAATATGTGAGCACAAGGAAACACATAGCATAAAAGAACCCCAACCCTCCAAGCAAGACAAAGTTTTCACCTTAACAGTTTTGGTCACTACAACATCATCCACTTCCTCTCCATCAATAACTTCATCCTCCTTAGGATTGTACTCTGGGTCATCATTGATAACTCCACTACCTTCTTGAACCTCATCACTTCTACCTTCTTGTACACCATTTCTTTTCCTAAACATCGACGCTATTTCACTGATGCCAAGGGACTGGGACATCCGATTGTTCCTCATGATATTTCTAGCCCTAACCTTCTCGTACTCGGTGAGAGGCTCTTCTTTGCATGATAAAGGAAACGTAACTATTAGGTGAATGTTTGGAATGCATGGACAGCCAGCCAAACATATCTTATGATATTTTATTATCATTTAATCCTAGTTACTCAGGTAAGGAAGACTAACAGCACACATGCACAATTAAGCCAGCTTATTCAGATTGCAGCAATACATTTCACTTAGCGTATTAAGACACAGATTTTATGAAACTGACAGTATAACCACAAGGAGCAAGTTGCATACCAATGGTTGGCCTCATGTTTGACCTTGTCCTCCTTGCCATGGATGATCTTGAGGTGGTGCTTGCAAAATAGAATAAACAACAATCAGATACAACAGGGATAAAGTAAAATGATGCACTTGTATCAATAAAGGAAAGCATTTGGACCATCATGCACATACATGTAATACATGTGAAACAAACTTAATGGATCAACAATACCGTGATCTAGTGTTATTAATTAAGCAAACATTTAAGTGCACTAAACAAGCATGCATGTACACTAGAAAGATATGAAGCATCTCTTAATATCTTCACTACATCAAGCAGGAGGTAGTAATGTACATCAAGAAATCTTCCTAGTGCCTCATATAAAGTACACAACAAGCAAGCAAACTGCTAGTAGTACTGCTAATGCAAACCCTAACCCTATGTATGCTAGCAAGCAACTAAATTCAAGCAAACTATATATGTAAAGCAATGCATTAGCAGTAATATATGTGAAGAAAACTACATCAAGCTAAGTGAATTAAGGCTGTGGTACCAGAGACAAGAACAGAACTCACATGTATTACAATTATATATAGTTGGATACAAATACAGTGCACACGAATTATACTTCAGCAATGTGGATTAGCAAAAAAACTATTTACAACAATTAATTTTACATTTTAACTTGCAATTTCATCCATGTACCTGCAATCATCTATAAGCAAATGAATTACTCAACTGTTTTCCCTAATGGAGGCAAGCTTATGCATTCAAAGCAACTGATTGCCCAATAATTGATGAATTAAGAAGCAAGCAGTGTTAACAATAATAATAGGCCTTGAAATCATGCTTATGCGGGCAATTTAGAAGATTATATCATGAGGACTTTCAAAACAACTAGATGTTGCCACTTGTAAAGCATGAAACAACTATACTTGCAGAAGTACAAAAGCAGATGAAAAAACTATACTCAACTATTGATTATGTTGCCTCTACACACCAAACATGGCTACAGACTAGAAGAACACAAATTCAGACATTTCAACAATTAGAATTAACCTTGTATATTACAGCACCCAAAATTATATGTCTAGCACCAATATAGTATATATTAAAACTAGTCATACTTCCTTAACACACCAGAAATTCCAATACCACAATAAGTACTAAGCATTCTCTTGTTCAATGGAAAGAAGAACACAAGCTTCATGCACATATCATAAAACAAGAACACTGCTACAAACCCCATGGGCACATCATAAAAGAAGTCTTCTACTTGAACAATCGGGATGGGTTGCTGGTACAGCAGTGATATATCAATCACCATGCAAACCCCTACAACATCTATTGCAATGGCGTGCAACAAGAACCCTAACCCCATCATGTCCTAGCCATGAACCAGAGGGAGATCATCCCCACAAACCCCATGAAACCCTGACCCCATGAACCCTAACCCTAACCCCATGAACCAGACAGAGATCATCCCCAATTCCCCATGCAACAATAAACATGACCCCATGAACAAGGACCAGGAGATCCTAACCCTAGAAGATCCTAACCCGTGATCCACCGAACCACCAGAGGGGAGATGGAACTAGCATAGGAAGGGAGATGGATCCACCGAACTACCAATCATATCCCTGACCCTAGAATATCGAGGGGAGATGGAGAAGTACCTAGGGGTGGATGATGTTGATGATGCAGCGGTGGTCGTCATCGATGTAGCCGACGTTGTCCTCGATGTAGTCGATGTAGCCGCCATCATCGTCGATCTAGTCGATGTAGCCGTCGTCATCGTTGATGATGCGGGCGATGTAGCCATCGAGGGGAGGGGATTCGTCATCGGGGAGGGCGGCGCGGCAGGTGGTGCAGCAGCGTGGTG
>NC_041386.1:193269754-193275516 GCF_002162155.2 Triticum dicoccoides
CAGGGGAGGGAGTGGGGCGGCGGGGCGGCGCGGAGCAGGGGAGAAGCTAGGGCTCGTCGGGAAGAGGGGAGGGGAATGGGTCGGGAATTTTTGGGGAGTGGTAGGAGAGGGGAGTGGGATCCCACGTGTTTAGTGGGAGAGGGGTGGTGGGTCCCGCATGGTAGTGGGAGAGAAGTGGTGGGAAATTTTGGTGGGGTGGGAGGGAAAATTTGGTGCTAGGTGGGAGGGAAATTTTCACCAGTTTTTAGAGGTTTGGAGGCACAAAAAATTAGGTTTTTTTGTAAACTTTGTAGAAATCATGGTGAAAATCATACCGAATAGCTCAAGAAAACACCGGTATTGCAGGTTTAGTATTTTTGCTAGTTGGTAGGCCACATTTGATGATGTGACGCGGAGGTCTCCCATTTTTTTGATTTTTTTTGAATTTTTTATGATGTTTTCAAAAACCGGCCGATTTCATCACGGCGGTCGTCCGTCGCTAGGGTTTGAGTCGTGCCAATCTGTTGTCGAATCTTTAATGAAATGCCTACCTGTGAAGCTAAAAATGATTTTTTGGCAAAAATAACGGACAAGCTATGGAGGACCCGCAGTTCAAATTCCAGCCGGTTCTAGCTGAATCGGCCGAAGGTGGTCTGAATGGCCAGGAGTAGCTACGAGGGTCGGAAATGCATGTTTTTGGCGATCGTCCGTAAAACAGGGTCTACTTTGAGATAGACATGGAATGGCACCGTTTGGGGTGACCCTCCTTGTAGCCGCTTCACGAAAAACACATGTCTTTAGCATTCAAAAAATGAAAAAACGGTTTTTTTGTTAAACAAGTTGGAACCTTGCTTTGGCAACATTGTTTGCCATCACAAGACGGAGGCATGCGCCAAACTTGGGCATATTATCAAAAACTATTCAACGGATGCGGCCATGTCATTGCTAGTTTGGCTTGAAAGCCATGGATCTTCGTTCATGGTAGGTCATTTTTTCGAACTCTTTTTCAAGAAAACTCCGGTATTGCAAGTTTAGTATTTTTGCTAGTTGGTAGGCCACATTTGATGATGTGACGCGGAGGTCTCCCATTTTTTTGATTTTTTTTGAATTTTTTACGATGTTTTCAAAAACCGGCCGATTTCGTCGCGGCGGCCGTCCGTGGCTAGGGTTTGAGTCGTGCCAATCTGTTGTCGAATCTTTAATGAAATGCCTACCTGTGAACCTAAAACTGATTTTTGGCAAAAATAAGAAGCAAGCTATGGAGGACCCGCAGTTTAAATCCCAGCCGGTTCCAACTGAATCGGCCGAAGGTGGTCTGAATGGCCGGGAGTAGCTACGAGGGTCGGAAATGCATGCTTTTTGGCGACCGTCCGTAAAACAGGGTCTACTTTGAGATAGACATGGAATGGCACCGTTTGGGGTGACCCTCCTTGTAGCCGCTTCACGAAAAACACATGTCTTTAGCATTCAAAAAATGAACGGTTTTTTTTTTGTTAAACAAGTTGGAACCTCACTTTGGCAACATTGTTTTCCATCACAAGACGGAGGCATGCGCAAAATTCGGGCATATTATCAAAGACTATTCAACGGATGCGGCCATGTCATTGCTAGTTTGGCTTGAAAGCCATGGATCTTCGTTCATGGTAGGTCGTTTTTTAGAACACTTTTTCAAGAAAACACCGGTATTGCAAGTTTAGTATTTTTGCTAGTTGGTAGGCCACATTTGATGATGTGACGCGGAGGTCTCCCATTTTTTTGATTTTTTTTTAATTTTTTAAGATGTTTTCAAAAACCGGCCAATTTCGTCGCGGCGGCCGTCTGTGGCTAGGGTTTGAGTCGTGCCAATCTGTTGTCGAATATTTGATGAAATGCCTACCTGTGAAGCTAAAAATGATTTTTGGCAAAAATAACGGGCAAGCTATGGAGGACCCGCAGTTCAAATTCCAGCTAGTTCTAGCTGAATCGGCCGAAGGTGGTCTGAATGGCCGGGAGTAGCTACGAGGGCCGGAAATGCATGCTTTTCTGGCGGCCGTCCATAAAACAGGGTCTACTTTGAGATAGACATGGAATGGCACCGTTTGGGGTGACCCTTCTTGTAGCCGCTTCACGAAAAACGCATGTCTTTAGCATTCAAAAAATGAAAAACGGTTTTTTCGTTAAACAAGTTGGAACCTCGCTTTGGCAACATTGTCTGCCATCACAAGACGGAGGCATGCGCCAAATTTGGGCATATTATCAAAAACTATTAAACGGATGCGGCCATGTCATTGCTAGTTTGGCTTGAAAGCCATGGATCTTCGTTCATGGTAGGTCGTTTTTGAGAACACTTTTCAAGAAAACACCGGTGTTGCAAGTTTAGTATTTTTTCTAGTTGGTAGGCCACATTTGATGATGTGACGCGAAGGTCTCCCATTTTTTGTTTTTTTTGAATTTTTTACGATGTTTTCAAAAACCGTCTGATTTCGTCGCGGCGGTCGTCCGTGGCTAGGGTTTGAATCGTGCCAATCTGTTTGTCGAATCTTTGATGAAATGCCTACCTGTGAAGCTAAAAATGATTTTTGACAAAAATAACGGGCAATCTATGGAGGACCAGTCACAGCGAAATAAGACAACCGAGTGATGGATGCCTCCACTAGAGTTGTACTGCAACTCTACGATCCTTCTCAACTGACCATAGAAGTCAATGATCTCACAATCATGTGACCCCTCAGTGACGATTCCACTATTCTGTGTCTTCCTTTTTTCCTCGCGGTCAATAGTGTGGTACCGGACACCGTCAGCAATGCATTCTGAATACACTCTCATTCGCTTATCTGGTAAGCATGCCAAAGCAAATATATCATCACTGACCTTCTTCTCCTCATGCAACTTTCCAATCTGCACAAATAAACCATTTAGCAAACAATGGTATTTAACAATTGGTGAATAACACAGAAAACATCGAACATGTGGCTAAAGATCTCACGTGATTCTTAAACCAATTAGCAAACCCCTTGGCAACCCTTTTATCAAGATTGATCTTGATTTCTTCCTGATTTAACTCTTCCTTGCATTTGCTGCAATGCAAACAAAACATGTGAATTAAAACATTAGGCTGGTGCCAACCCAAGCAAATATATATATATATATATATATATATATATATAATGAGTGCACAAGATATAACATACTCGATATATGGTAGAACCTCGGCGCAATTGCTGAGCACATAGCAAACCATCTTTTCATACTCATCACCAGCCTCCAAGTATTGTGAGGCTCCAAGAAAGTTCACACCATGGTTGAAAACAGAGACATCACCACTTTGCGAATCGGACCGCTCTCTATTTCTGCCCGGCCAGTTCCATCTTGTTTCCACATCGCCAAAGTATCTAGAGCAAAAAGTCAAGCACTCATCAATGACATATGCTTCAGCAATAGAACCTTCAGGTCTTGCCATGTTTTGCACATAACGCTTACAAGTAAGCAACCTTCTTTAGATTGGGTACATCCAACCGTATTGCACAAGGCCTCTAAGCATTGCCTCTTTTGGTAAGTGCACCGCCAAATGGACCATCACGGTGAAGAAAGCTGGAGGGAAAATCTTCTCGAGCTTGGAAAGAATAATTGGGATTTCTTTTCAAGTCTTTGCAGGACAGTTAACTTGAGTGTTTTGCAGCACAGTTCTCTAAAGAAATTTCCCAACTCAGCAACCGCTTCATATATATCCTTGTCCATGATTCCTCGGAGGCCCGTCGGTAAAATCCTTTGGAGGAGGATGTGACAATCATGGGTTTTCAGTACTGAAATCTTGAATCCATCAGAAGTAACACACTTTGCTAGGTTAGCAGCATAACCATCTGGAAATTTCACCGCTCTTAGGAATTCACAGAATTCAATCTTTTGTTCTTAACTCATTGTATACCATGCTCGTGGCATTTCAAATGAATCTTCATCTTCATTGTGTTGTAGATGCAAATCTTCTCTTATGCCCATGTCCTCCAAATCAAGCCCAGAACCACTACAACAAAAGACACATCCGTGACATTTTGGGCCGAACAAATTTTTTTTCTGTCATACATATGACACTTCTATGACGATAATTGTGACAAAACCCGGTATCATCATAGATGTGGTGGGCTCCTACTTCTATGAAAAAAAATCATGACAGAAAATGGGCTTTTCATCTTGGGCGGGCCGGAGACGCAGCTGCATTACATTCTTTGGGCCGTCCATGACGGAAAAAACCGTGGTAGAAGCGAGGGGGAGGAAAATTTCGGGGAGTTCCCGGTTACGGTGGGAGGTCGGGGGCCAAGCAATGCGCATTTCTCTCGTACACGTACGCGCGTGTGTGCGAGGCGTTGGCTCTAACTGAACCCGAGCGAGGCGTTGGGCTCTAACTGAACCCAAGTGATTGCACTGCAGGCGACGTGTTACTGAACCCGAGCGATCGATCGATGGCTGTTAACTGAACTCGATCGAGCGATTCCTTGGCTACTGCTGCTAACTGAAGTCGATCGATGGGATGAACAATGAGCATTGCAGGGGGGGTTTGGATGAACAGTGAGCGGTGCGTTGCCTCTGGATGAACAAGACCCCATGGTGTGGTGGAGGGCTGGATGAATAGTAGACGGTGGAGGGGTGACCGTGGATGGGTGGATGAACAGGACCCCGTGGTGTGGAGGGCAGGATGAACAGTAGACGGTGGAGGGGTGCCCGTGGAGGGGTGGTTGAACAGGACCCCGTGGTGTTGAGGGCTGGATGAACAGTAGGTGGTGGAGGGGTGGTTGAACAGTAGCCGGTGGAGTAGCGCGCGGTGGAGGCTGGATGAACAGGAGCCCGTGGAGGCTGGAGGAGGTCGACGGTGGGTGAACAGTAGCTCGTGGAGGCTCGAGGGGGTCGACGGTGGAGATGAACAGTATCCCGTGGAGTCCCGTTTTGCGGTACGCCACACCCTTCCCGATGAACAGGACCCCCGTTTCGACTGTAGCGCTCCAACACAAGTCTGTTTCCTCCGTTTTGCGGTACGCCACACCCCTCCCGATCAACAGGACCCCCGTTTCAACCATAGGAGGTCCGTTTCCTCTGTTTTGCGATACGCCACACCCCTCCCGATCAACAGGACCCCCGTTTCGACGGTAGGAGGTCGGTTTCCTCCGTTTTGCGGTATGCCACACCCCTCCCGACCAACAGGACCCCCGTTTCGACTGTAGGAGGTTTGTTTCCTACGTTGCGTGGTACGCTAGGCCTCGTTTCCATCGCCTCTTCCATCCAAGCCCTCCCGATGAACACGACCACGCATTCCGTTCCGACCCATGAACACGACGACGACGATGTTGTTTCTCCGTTCCGACCCAGCCATGTACACGAGCCCTCGCCGTATGTATGCGCGAGTAGGCGTTCGAGACCCCGCCCGTATGTACACATACGTGGCCATATTTTCATTCTTGCACCCTGGCCGCTGTACGTACGTGTACATGCTACGTGCGCGCCTCTACTACGACACGTGCGCGCCTCTACTACGACACGTGTGCGCCTCTACATCGACCAGTATGTACATACACGTTCGCGACCAGAATGTCAACGCTACGTACGCTTCGACCAGGTGGGTCCCGACTGTCAGGCACTTCCTTGCTTGCGAAGATGTAGCTGGTGGGTCCCAGCAGTCAAGGGGCGAATCATTTTTTTGCCCGGACGCACTTCCTTGCGTGCGAAGATGTAGCTGGTGGGTCCCAACAGTCGGGGGGCTGGTGGGTCCCAGCAGTTAGGGGGGCGAATCGTTTTGGTTTTTTTGCCCGGACGCA
>NC_041386.1:193275731-193338300 GCF_002162155.2 Triticum dicoccoides
ATGTAGCTGGTGGGTCCCAGCAGTCAGGGGGGCAAATCGTTTTTTTTTTTGCCCGGACGCACTTCCTTGCGTGCGAAGGTGTAGCTGGTGGGTCCCAGCAGTCAGGGGGGAAACGTTTTTTTTTGCGAAATACGGTGGCCCATCTGGTGGGTCCCTGCTATCAGGTGGAGGAATCATTATTTTCCGCGTAATAAGAAGGCACTTCCTTGCTGCCTCCGTGGACCCAGCTGTCAGCCTCTCCACGTACAGTCCATGTCCGATGGAAGTTGTTCCTTGACCATGTTGACCACGCCCCGCCGAGAGCACCAGGGCGGTGGACGACGTCGAGTCCTAGGAAGGGGACGACGGGGAGCCGGGGAAGACGCGGTAGTGGAAGCCGGCGTGCGCGGAGAGGAGTACAAGGGTTCACTGGTTCGGTTGCGGTGTGAGGCTGTTGTCACCGTAGGGCTTGGCCAGTGGTGGGAATAGTAGGGGCGGTGAGGCCTCAGCGGCAGCACAGCCGGCCACGGGAGGCAGGAGCATGCGGCACGACCGGCGCTGCTTTGGGCGGCTGGAGCAAGAAGACCAGAGGTTGAAGAAGCACTACGGCCGTTGGATGGACATCGTACGGTCAATGGAGTTAGAATCGTTCATATGGACTAAGTTGACAAAGCCCTTCGTCCCCGTCAACTTAGTAGGCCCACAAGTCAGCCTCCCACCAAGGTGGGTCCCAGCTAGCCGGGTGAGTATTCATTTTTTTGTGCGTAATAAGGAGGCACTTCCGGTGGGTCCGAGCTGACAGCGGGGGGAATGTTTTTTTCATGAAATATGGTGGCCCGTCCGGTGTGTCCCAGCAGTCAGGGGGAAATGATTTTTTTCGCAAAATACTAGTGGCCCGTCCGGTGGGTCCCTGCTGTCAGGTGGAGGAATAATTATTTTGCACGTAATAAGGAGGCACTTCCTTTGTAACACCCTCGATGCGACTATAGCTCCCACGTGTCGAGGCACGACTTAGAGACATAATCGCATTGAAGGCATATGTCGCAAGTTAGACAGTCTTCACAACATCCCATGTAATATATAGATAATAAAAGGGGAGATAACATAGTTGGCTTACTCTCGCCACGTCAATCAAGTACATAAATAACATTACATCATCCAAACACTCATGGCCCGACTACGGCGCCAAAATAAAAGATAACCCAACATGCGACACGGTCCCGATCACCCCCAAATGGGCACCACTACTGATCATCAGGAAAGGAAACATAGTATCGTTGAGAGTCCTCGTCGAACTCCCACTTGACCTCGAGCGCGTCACCTGGAGCGGAATCATCAGGCCCTGCATCTGGTGTAATAGTAATCTGTGAGCCGTAGGGACTCAGCAATCTCGCACCCTCGCGATCAAGACTATTTAAGCTTATAGGTAAGGCAAGGTAAAAATATATGTGGGGCTGCAGCAAGCGACTAGCAAATATGGTGGCTATCCTGTTCGCAAAAGAGAGCGGGAAGAGGAGGCAAAGCGCGAGCGATAAACTAGAGAGCAACCTGCGCAAACAATACTCCAACACCGCGTCCACTTCCCGGACTCCACCGAGAAGAGGCCATCACGGTAACTCACACGGTTGATTCTTTTTAGTTAAGTTAAGGTTCAAGTTATCTACAACCGAACATTAACAAATTCCCATCTGCCCATAACAGCGGGCACGGCTTTCGAAAGTTCAAAACCTTGCAGGGGAGTCCCAACATAGCCCATGACAAGCTCTCACAGTCAATGAAGGAATAGACCTCCTCCCGAGACGTTCCGATCAGGCTCGGTACCTCGGTTCTTCAAGACACTTCGACAGGTTAAAACAAGACCAGCAACACCGCCCGAATGTGCCGACAAATCCCGATAGGAGCTACACATATCTCGTTCTCAGGGCACACTCAGATGAGCTCTCCATACAACTAAAACCAAACCTCGAGTTTCCCCGAGGGGGCGCTGCATAGGACTCTAGTTTGGACCAACACTCAGAGGAGCACTGGCCCAGGGGGGGCTAAAATAAGATGACCCTCGGGCTTCGGAAACCCAAGGGAAAAAGAGGCTAGGTGGCAAATGGTAAAACCAAGGTTGGGCATTGCTGGAAAAGCTTTAATCATGGCGAACTATCAAGGGGTTCCCATTATAACCCAACCGCGTAAGGAACGCAAAATCCGGGAACATAACACCGATATGACGGAAACTAGGGCGGCAAGAGCGGAAAAAACACTAGGCGAGAGGCCGAGCCTTCCACCCTTTACCAAGTATATAGATGCATTAAGATAACATGGCAATATAATGGTATCCCAACAAGTAAATAAATGTTCCAACAAGGAACAGCCTCCAATCTTCACCTGAAACTAGCAACGCTATAAGAGGGGCTGAGCAAAGCGGTAACATAGCCAATCAACGATTTGCTAGGACATGGTGGATTAGAGGTTTTACATGGCTATTTGGGAGGCTTGAAAGCAAGTGGTAGGCATCGTAGCATTGGCATAGCAAAAGAGCGAGCATCTAGCAAAGCAAAGATAGTAGTGATTTCGTGGGTATGATCATCTTGCCTGCAAAGTTGTCAGAGTTGACTGGATCCTCGAAAAAAAACACAACGGGCTCCTCGTTAGCGAACTCGTCTCCCGGCTCTACCCAAACAAGACAAACAAGCAAACAGAACACAATCAACCACGTGCAAAGCTCAAACAATATGATGCAAAGATGATATGCTATGCGGGATGCGATGCGGGATGTATATATAAGATGTGACATGGAATGCATGAACATGGCCTCAACATGGGAATCCATGTGTGCCACTGAAAAGATGAGATGAAATCGCTTGAAAACGATATAAAGAACGCCGGAATCGGAGTTACGGTTTGAAAATGGCAAGCAATTCAAATATGACCACGTTCTGCGATTTACAACAAGTAGCCGTCTAAATGCAACGAGATGAACATGCTACAGCACCCAAACATGGCATAAAAATACATGGCAAGGATGCATTCATGATTCTTAACAAAAGTCTAGCACTGAGCTACGGCCAATTCATCCATTAACAGGTTCAAATAAGCATGGCAAAAATGCATATGGTAAACAGATCTCAGACTTAGTGAAATTAACACTTGTCTGGAATTTCAGATCAGGTAGCACTCTTTGGAGCAACAAAACTACATGCTACAGGACCTGAACATGGCAAAGTAAAGCATGTCATGGAGCTACTCAAAGAGCTTAACAAAAGTCCCTTAGTGACCTTGAGCCAAAAGGGATCAGAAAATACAATTGCAAGCATGTGAACATGGCAAAAACATAATCAGTTCTCAGAGTTGGTGAAAACTGGAGCATGCTGAAAACAGATATCAAGTAGGCGTGTTTATGAGCTCAATGCACTCACTATGGAGCAAGTCATGACAATCTAAGCATACACCCATCAAGAATAGACAAAATGCAAGCTAGACATGGCAAAAACAATAGCATAGCATGCACGGATCAACTACAACATCCTCGGCAAAATCGCTAACAAGTAGACAATCTGCCCAGATTCACGAAGTAGCAAAAGTAGAGCTCGATTGACTCAAGCTAGGGTGCTCCATAATTTCAACCAAAGACATGGATGGATAGAGCACTACAAGATTAACAAAACATCCTTACTGATCATCCTCAAAAGAGGCACCGATCACTAGGAAACAACATGAACATATGGCCATATAAAATAAACAGGTCAAGGACTTAGTGGAAATGCTAAGTCCCTGAAATCAGCATTACCAAGTGCCTCACTTTTCAAGCTTGTGCTAGTCACCCCACACATCACAAAAATACATGGGTTGCACCTCTGGAAAGATGGCAAAACCCTTAACAAAACATATGTAGAGCTCATGGGCATATCATGCACACAATAATCATGGCAAAAAATGACAAATATCTAAATGGAGTAGCAGATCTGACAATTATCTCAAGTAGCACTCTTCTAACAGAATTTAGGGCATCAAGATGAACTCAAATGAAAATGATGCAATGGAATGAAATGATGCACTCTCTGAGGCGAACATTTTGATATGCTATATGCCAAAAACGGAGTTACGGATGCAAAGTTACGATGCGATGAACAAGAGCATATGAGCTAGGGTTTCGGGCAAAAAGTCAACCGTCAGGATCCAGATCCAGATCCGGGGCACGCGGTTCGATGTTCGTCGGCGGGAGTTCGCTCGAGCTCGCCGGAGCAGGGGCTTGCCGGAGAGGGACCTTGAGAGGAGGAGGGGCCAGCTGGGGAGGCGCCGGCGACGAGGTCGGTGGGGTCGGCGGCGGCCAGGCGCGCGGTGGCCGGCGAGGCGGCCGACGGGTGAGGCGGCGCGGAGGCCGGCGGCGAGTGGCGGGGCGGCGCCGGCGGACTAGGGCGGCGCGCGGAGGAGAGGAGCGGCGCGGGGCGCGGTGGAGGCGCGGCCCGGGAGGCGATGGAGGAGGGCCGGCCGCGGGCTTCCGCGGGCCACGGCGGCAGCTGGCGCCGGGGTGCCACGTGGCACGCTGTGGCTGGCTGGGCGCGGCGGGTGGACGCGTCCGGTCACGGCCGGACGTGTCCGATGACGGCGGAGCTGAATTTTTAGGGTTAGGGGGGAGAGGAGATCCGGATTTCGGGGAAGGGGTATATATATAGGCATAGAGGGAGTTAGGAGTGTCCAAATGAGGTGCGGTTTTTGGCCACGCGATCGTGATCGAACGCTCTAGATGATGGAGAGGGTTTAGGTGGGTTTTGGGCCAAAATGGAGGGGTGTTGGGCTGCAACACACACAATGCCTTTTCGGTCCCTCGGTTAACCGTTGGAGCATCAAACGAAGTCCAAATGGTACGAAACTTGACAGGCGGTCAACCGGTAGTAAACCAAGGCCGCTTGGCAAGTCTCGGTCCAATCCAGAAATGTTTAATCCCCACACACGAAAGAAAGCTAGAGATGACCACCGGTGGAGAACGGAGCGCCAGAATGCAAAACAGACAACGGGGAAAATGCTCGCATGCATGAGATGAACACGTATGCAAATGCAATGCACATGAAGACATGATATGAGATGCATGACAACGATAACAACACATGGAGACAAAGACCCGAACCCGAGAAAATAAAATAACTTAAAGCCGGAAACGGCAAGAGTTGGAGTACAAATTGGGTAAGTTACATCTGGGGTGTTACATCCTTGCTGCGACCGTGGACCCAGCTGTCAGCCTCTCCACGTACAGTCCACGTCCGATGGAAGCCGTTCCTTGACCACGTTGATCACGCCGCGTCGAGCGCACCAGGGCTATATATAATAATTTATATATAGCTCATGGAAACTTCTTATGCAATTTATTGCAGTCGTTTTTTTTTTGGTTGGCCAGGGCCAATTTCGCATATTTCTGTGGGTTCCAAACTATTTTTAATATCAAAATGTCCAGCCAGATTTAAAGTACTTTGAAGATATATTTAAATTAGGTTAATGCCCAGTGAAATAGGAATCTGAAAATGTGATAAAATTCAGAAATTATAAAGTAATTGCCAATTTGTCATCTGTTTTTATATTTACAACCCATTTCATATTACTTTCAAGATTTGCAGGCGTCTTGAAAGAGTTGCAGCCCATTAGGGAGTAGAAAAATAAGTAGGCCTGGATTGGGTATTCTTCAAAAAAAATAAACCAGCTCATATTCACAAAGAAAAAATAGCTGGGCTGGTCACATGGTGAACATAAATTATAAGCCTGGGCTAGACGGGCCACAGCCCAGTTCAAACCTGCTCCGTCTCAACAATACCAAACAAAAAAACACTGCTCGAGTAGCTACGTTCCAGGTGTCAGCCGATCTTGTGCTATTCTCTTGTCTATTGACTATATACGCTCACAATGTCGTGGGTCCCAGATGTGAGGAAAACACTAGGAGGAAGCATTTTATTTTTCCATACGCTGACGTGGTGGGACCCTATTGTCATCCTCTCCACGTACTTCTGCCGATTCGTGTTGTTTGTTGACCATGTTGACAATGCGAGAGGGCAGCACCGCGGAGAGCTCACCAAAGCGCGCGGAGGACATCTGCGTTAACGATTTAGGAGACGGTGGGGCGGCGATGCATGCGCTGAGGCGCAGCCAGCCATGGGAGGCGGAAGTAGGCGGCCCCGCCGGCGCTGGTTTCGTTTTGGCTGCTGGATGAAGACAGGACTGAAGAAACACGACAGACTGTAAAAGCAACAGGAGTACTTAACAACCTTAACTGAAACCAGCAGGGGCACTTAACAACCAAAGATGAAAGCAGTATGAGTACTTATATAGGTTCAACCGTACAAAGCACGCCTCGAACAGTGCTACTTTGCCTACAGTTAAACAAGGGTGAGGCTGCCAAGCCCCAAGACAAGGCCCAGGCACCACCCCGCACATCCGCAACCTTCTGAAAGTGGCTTCATCTCGCAACATGGTCAATAAATAGGATATTCACTTTAGAGCCATGGAAAAGCATGAACATAATCTTCTGTCCTATTCTCCAAGATGGACGGGCCTTCATTATTTGATACCACCCATGAATAAGTATCTTTTCACCTCCAAGGGGAATTGAGTAGGTCGACATATACATCATGTTGTGACCAAGCGCAAGTCTGACCCGACCATGGTCAGGCATCTGTATAGGAACAATAGAACTCGGCAGTTCCTGTTTCAAGAAGATCACAGCTGTAAAACTGTGTATAAGCAATAGTTTATGAACAACATATATAACAGAAAACAGCTCGTACCATAAGTTTCTCGACACAGTTGGACCTATTCAACGAGTGCAGCAGTGCCACACATATCCCACGTGGCCTTCGACCACTGAAACGCCCCACAAGGACCTCAAGATGATCAATAAAGTGTAGGAACTTGTGGATGTCGATCCAGTCAACTTCAGTGCCATTAGTAACAGCCGAGTTATTACAGAGTAACAAACGAGCAGACTGTTTAACTCTGAAAAAACCTACACGTGCCACCAATTATAAGAAAATATTAGTTAGAAGTAGCATCTTCGTGAGAGATTCGTTGCTACTTCTAAAGTTAAATTTTGATTAGTTAGACAGAATAGGTGGATTAAGAAGTAATCGAGGCAACAAGCAAGAACCAGATACAAAACTAACATGGATGAACAATTGGAACAACATCAGGGTGGAAGATTGCAGTGAAGATGAGACCAGGTTCTGCTATTTCCATCAACATTCGTGCGCCAACTTTCAGTCCGTAACACTTGAGAAAGTTTATCCAAGTTCGGCCATAAAAAAAGCAGCGGTCTTCTTGGTTCATGAACCCAACTCGAAACTTATATCCATGGCTTGTCTTCACTGTGACCATTAAACTAGTGTATTCAGTTATGGCAAGGCCGAGCATCTTGAGTACATGTGTTCTGGTAGAGCAAATAATACACTACAGGAAAAATAATATGAGAACATGGCATGTTCAAAAAAACCCCACCCTCCCGGATAGAAAAGAGGATTCTAGGAACATACTGTGCGCATTTCAAAATGCTGTGTTAGGATGAGAAGGAACAAGTGTGGCGTCTCGCCGAGGGCGCAGAAACCTGTAGGGTACTCGCACTTTGGGCACTGCAAATGAAACACACTAGATTCAGTAGGAAGAAAAATGCATCACCGGCGGCGGCTGACATCCTAGGATTACCTGCGACCAAGGGACTTGGGTTTATCGGGGATGGATGAAGAATTCGTACCTGGTTCTCCATGAGAAAACCCTATGCAATCACCGAGAGGGGGTTTTCTATGAACAAGCAGACGAGGGAGAAGGGGATTCAGGCCCAGTGAAATATTGCCGCTTCGTCCGTCCAGCTTATTGCTAAAAATGGAAAGGGGGGTTGTGATTTGACGGCTCATTGGGCATTACTGTGGCGCTATGACCGGCGTGTGTCTACCATGAAGTTGTGCACTCTAATTTGTCCATATGGCACGTGGACCCCGTTGCCGGTTGCCCCACATATCAGCGAAAGGAAGTAGAAATACAGGAGTAACTAGTTACACATAAATATATTTTTTGACAGAGAGATACTCCCTCTGTAAAGAAATATACAAATCTTTTATATCACAGGCTCACCTTGCCGAGAAATATACTCCCTCTGCAACGCACGGGTATTATGGGGGTTCAGCTTTTTTTATGGGGGTTCAGCTGAGAATATAATACTCAGATAGGCTCATGGTTCTGGACTTTGGGCCACAGGCCGACCCTGCATGTTTGCGGGCCCATGCGTTCTACCTTAGCACTTTTCATATTGCAAGCGATCGGTACGGCGCTGGTTTTAGATGCTTTCGCAAGGCGAATACACAAAATTGAATAAAGCACGGCGGCTGTTGGAATGAAATCGAACGACAGTTCCTAACCAGCAATCAGAGTTGCAATTCTATCAACAATATACCATGTGATAAATAATACTGTCGTACTACTTATACACAGGACACTTGTTTCACCATGCCAGATTATTACATCAAAATCTCTTGGAGGATAGATCAGTTCGGCAGTTGCGTGCTGCTCATTTCAAAGTTGATTTGGACCAGCTCTCCTTGCCGAGAAAGTTCGATTTTGACGTCATCCCCTACCGCAAGATATGATTTAGATTTGAACCTTGACCATCCTTTAGCATCAATCATCATGCGACCATCCTTTGTACTTACGGTATATTGAGCAGGTCCATTAACACCAAGGCTGCGCATGGTAAGAGAAACTTGGCTGCGGTCGCCCGAATTGTTGAACGACTCCCTCGTTGCTCTAGGAATTCTCTGTTTGCAAACAAGAAGACATACCCAAACAGTTAGATCAACACAGTGAATCATGTGAAACAACATGGAAAGAAAAAAGAAAGAAGCACTTGGGCGGCCAATACTTACCAAGAAGGTGGACATGTCGGTTTTTGTAAGGACTTTGGTATATGAAGTGCGAACTGCAGCCCAGTCTGTTGCCGGTGCAACTGCACGGGCCGGAGCAGATGCAAGTGCAAGTGTTGGTGCAGGTGCCGAAGCTGCTGCTGCTGCCGGAGATGGTGCTCCTTGTAGAGCTGGTGCCGGTGTCGAAGCAGGTGCCGGTGTCGATGCCCGATCCTCCGATAGATCAGACTGACCCGCTAACGTGGTCGGTGCCCAATCCTCAGCTGGATCAGACTGAGCTGCTGCCGCTGACAGTGCTAGAGCAACTGCCGGTGCTCGATCTATGCGAGACATCGGCGATCATGTCTGCTCTGCTATGATCAGCTTTCTAACTTGACTAGGATCCATGACCGTGATCCAGTTTTCTTCTTCATTTCTTTTAAACGCGACAAGGACTAATTGTGGCATTTTTGTTAAACCAAACTGCAGTTCATCATAGGGATTCAGCTTGTAATCAGACAACAGACTGATCCAATTTTTTCCAGTAATATAAGTGATGGACAGTGCCTTCGTTACTAACACGACATAAGAAGTGAAACCTGCAAAAATAGCCATCGTAGAGCAAACCAAACGGTTTATTCTATGATGAATGTCACATGGCAAAACCTGCATCGTAAAATTGCAGGAAAAGAAAGAAAACATGACATTAAATCAATAAGATTTAGAAAGTAAATCAATAAGATTTACTTGATGTGACACGAGTGAATCCTTACCAGGAAATCACTATGTTGAAGTACTAAATAGAAGATTGATCGGCCAACTACTCGTGGCATGCAGGGGCCCTACCTACTCCCACAAGCAGGACAGTCCAAAGTTCGTGACAAATCGTATGGACCGAACATCCATGGGACTGGAAATCCTGGTGGGTGCGATAAACCCTGCAATGCATACAGATATTGGAGTGTAACCATAATTGATAGACCGTCCTCACAAAAAATATGATCTGGATACTTCAAAATATACAGACTGAATTGAGTGGACAGACATTAACATAGACCGTTCTCAGGACTGACCACACACTAAAAGCGGTAGTACTAATAAACAATAAAGGGTTCACAAACACAAATCAAGTACTAAACAATAGTACTTACTACAGACAAGCAAAGTTGCACTAACTAAACTCTGCAGACTATTTCTTGCCACCGACCTACGGGATGAACCCCGCATAACTGACTAGGCCATGGACTTCGTGTGAGATGTCTACACGCACCATCAGCATCTTGTCAACCTTGGAGAACCTAACAGAGTGGTCTTTCCACTCATAAACATGATGATGAAGACAGGCCGCATCAGATTTGTTGAGAAGCTTTACAAGAACCACACCCTTCGTAACCGAAGGCACAACCAGGAAATTGTTGTGGTCAAGTACAGCCTCGAGAACACGCCTGGCAACAATGCTATAGGAAAACACAAGTTTAGGACACGCGGCGACAAGGACACAGTAGCTGGATAGTTCAATAGTAGAACTCATCATCAGGTCTTCCAGTTCACAAGGCATGACTTTGAGAACTTCATCTCCACCACGGACCTGGTTCTAATTCAAACAGAAACCATATTTTATTACTACCTCCGTTCAGAAATATAAGATGATTTTCGATATTATACTCCATATATGACTACATATACGCACAGAAATGAGTGAACAAAGACACTAGAACATGTCTTCAAAGGCATGAGAGCAGAGGGATTACATGCAAAATCCATAACACAAGTTACTGAGGCAAATATACCCTCTTAAAAGGTAGCATTGATGTTCATAAAGTACTCCCTCCGTCCCAAAATTCTTGTCTTAGATTTGTCTAGATACGGATGTATCAAGTCACATTTTAGTATTCGATACATCCGTATCTAGACTAATCTAAGACAAGAAATTTGGGACAAAGGGAGTAGTTGAAGTAATCTATAAGAAATCAGTGTCAACCTCTCACATGTTTTGGTCAAAAGAGGAATTTAGAACCGTCATTTGGCACACAAAAATCACATGCAAGATCACCCAGAAAGTTGTACTACTAGTACTACTACTGCGTGTTAGATGAAAAAAGATGATCAAGATTGAGAAAAAGATCATCAAGAAGAGATATTACCTGGACTTGCTTAATGAGGGATCCCGGAGAGGGGGGCTTGGACAGGGCGATGGCTTTGAGCTTGTCTGCGGTAGTCTCGGCGGGGTGCTTGCGCTTCTTCGTACCATGAGCCTCGACGGTTTTGGCCGGAGCCATAGACATCACTTCGACCGGTTCTCCAGCGTCCATCAAGAAACTGTCAAATAGAAATAAAAGAAAAGAAACCATACTCACAAACCCAAAAGAAGAAAAGAGAGGGAGTTATAGGATCAGTTTCGGGGTTGCAAGACCGGGCCTTGGCCAGAATCAACACCATTGATGCACTCACCTTTCCTTCTTCGGGAGAGAAGAACAATGGCAGAAGCAGGTCGGGGTTTTCCTGAAGAAATGAGGAACAAGATGAGGCAGAAGCGAGGGTTGGGTAGAGAGGAAGCTGAGAGAGAAGACTGAAATGATGGTTGCTTCGTCCGTCCAACTTACTGCTGGAAAGGAGGGGGTTTTGTGATTTGATGGCTCATTGGGCATTACTGCGGTGCTTCGATTGGGGTAGTCTACCGTCACTCTACTACGGAGTAATTTAGTGCATGGCTGGTGGACCCCGATGCTGGCTGTCCCACACGTCGGCGAAAGTGAGTAATTTAGTGCATGGCCAGAGGAGGATCTGCACGGTAGAGCGTGTCCATTGTTTTTCAAAAGAAAAAATGATTACAGCAAGCATTTCCACTCTTACGATGGAGGAGTGCGAAACACGACAGCCACTTGAACATACACAGTACTCCTACTACTAGGCATGTGCAGTGGTTCATATGTCAGTACTACACAATCTTGTTGCTAGTGTAGTAAGATATGATGATAACAAATGATGTTGTGCGGATGTCAACTACTCCTATATGTAACAAATACATGAAGAGGAAACAACTATATTGAGATGAGAATGCAACCAAACACACCCACACGCTTTGTGCTACAGTGACTGATCTGCATCGTCTGAGTTTGATCCAACGGTCATGTTGCGCCGAGACATGGACATGCCCATGCAGAGGGCGCCTAAACACCACCGAAGTCCCTCTGCTTCTCGAGGCGCACGACGTTGGTGATGCAGGGTGCAACCGCCCATAGAGCCCGCTCCCGATCGACGGGAGCCAGCTCGTCAAAGACACCGTCCAATGGCACAAATGGATTCTGGTGACGGAGCCCTGAAAGGATTCGCCCGACAACGGCGACGGCAGCCTGCAACCCCTCCTTGTCCAGCTCAGCCCCCACCATCGCGCGGAGACGGCTCAGCTCCTCAGAGATATAGGTGAAGAAGGAGACCAGGTCAGGAAGCCACAGCTCATTGAAGTTGACCTGGTGGTCGAACGGGTTTAGCCCGACGGCCGGCATCGTCGCGCTGGCACGACGGTAGGCATCGCGCCGCCGCAACACGTGCATGGCAACTGGGTTCACCAAGTGGCTGAGGCGATCCTGGACCTCATCACGATCGGCCCACTCGCGCTCTAGCCAGCTCCCCTGACGTCCTATCGTATCTCCCGCTTTCTGCAGCAACGCCGCCGACGCCTCGAGCATCTTTGTGGTGGACGCCTGCCGCTTTTGAAGCTCCGTGAACTCCCACACATAATGGAGGAGCATGGCACTCCTCTCCTCCTTGAGCTCACGGAGCTCCACGTCCTTGGCCCTGAGCTCTGCATCCTTGGCATGGAGCTCCTATGTCAGGAGCCTCACCTCGGACTCCGTGATCTGCTGCGCCGTCATGGCACCAGGTAGAAGCAATAGGGAGAGGAAGCAAAAGGGGCGAAACGGCTGAAAGGCAATGCAATCTACGGGAAGGCGGAGGGAGCGGGGAATCTTTTGGTTTTCACCACGGTAAAACACCAGTCGATGACTTCTCACATCAGGGAGCAATGGGTTTTTACAGGCGGAGTCATCGTGACTAATTGCTGCCGCGCCTGCTCCCATCAATCAAAAATTTAAAAATCCTGCCGCCCCTGCTCCCGTCAATCAAAAAAATAAAAATCCTGCCGCACCCAAACACAAGAGCAATGATGTGGTGGTTTATATATACATGCCGGCAAGTAGATAAAAAAAGGGGTGAAAAAACAAATGTGGCGGCGGCCTAGCTAATCGGTCGAACTAGCCCAACTAGCTAGCCACCGTGCTTCACTGATGTACTCGGCGAGAAAGGTGGTCTTTCGTGATTTGACGACTCATTTACTTGCTTCGGCGCTACGACCGAGGAGGACCCAGAAAACGCGCGGTAGGGCGTCCCGCGTCAGGAAGAATATATGCGTGCACCACCCAGGAGGACCCCGAAACCGCACGGTAGGGTGTGCCACGTCTCGGCACGGAGGAAAAATGTGCATGTAAAAATATACTGTATCATACATAGTACCTATGGTTCGACCTCGGGACCCAGCTAGTCGGTTGAAAACACCCCACTAGCCACAAAGCTTCATCATGCAAACGTGGCACGGAGGATAGATGTGGTTAGCTCCATCTCGACCAGCCACAACGTCTCTTGTTCTAGGCGATTCTTCTATTTTCCAAGCTTTTTTTTAGTTGTAATAACACCACGGCAAGCTAGCGCCGCTCTTCGTGTGTGCCCGTGCAAAGGTTAGACAATGGAGAGAAGAGAGATTGAGATTGCAGACCTGGGACCCACCAGTAAGTGAGACAACGGTCATGCACGTGTTGACGAGGCACTCCCTCTACTCTACTCAACGAAAGTACTGTATAAATAAAATCAAGTTATGGGACAAAGCCAACAACCATTCGTTTTTTCAGGCTATCGACTTACGCTTTGTAGTCCAGGTTGCCAGTTCGAATCTCGTCTTTCAGATTTGTTAGTTTTAGGTCCAAATTTGATTAATGACAAGTGGGACCCCCGTGTGTTGTTCCGATATTTCAGTGCAGGATGGTTTTTTTGAACAAACACTTTGTGCGGTTAGACAAGTAATGGAACAAGTTACACATATTTTGCAAGTTTACAAACAAAAATGACAGCAGCATAGAATATCACATCCACCCCGCAGCTTAGATACTATGGTGATACGAGTTTTTACACCGTTGGAAGTGAGATCCAATGGCTTGGGAGTAGTCTTTGTAATTATGCGCAATTTCCAAACTCTCCAAAGGTTTTTTTTGCAAATAAAACATTCATGCCTCGTGTGTGCCGCTGCATCTTCGATCCAACGGCTCCCCGGTGCTCATATTAGGTGCTCCCCGTAGCTTAATTACCCGCTACAGTGATATGAGCATCTAGGTCGTATGATCAGTGATTAGATGGCACATGCGTAGTACTTGTACTTTATGCGCATTTCCCAAACTCTATCAGCCGTATCTTGCAAAAACATTCAAAGCTCCTATTGTAGGCCGTTAGATCTTAGTGAACTCGTATCACCATAGAATCTACGATGCGAGAGCACCTCATACTATCCCATGCAAGAAAACATAAGGTGCTATCGCAGCTTGGATGCTACGGTGATACGAGCTTGGAGGTCGTCTGATCTGAGATCCAATGGCATCTAACCAGTCTTTGTGCTTGTAAGCAGTGGCTGAACTCTTTTGGGGCTTTTCTGCAAAAAACCATTCGAACCACCGAGGAGGTGTTGGGTCACAAATCCAACGCCTCCAAAGAGCTTGTATCACCAAAGCATCTAAGGTGTGGTAGCACATGATATTCTTACATACAGGAGAATATGATGTCCTCCTTCATCTTAGATGCTACGGTGATACAAGCTTCGAGGTCGTTGGATATGGGATCAAAGGGCATCTAAGTTGTTTTTGTACAAATTGTGTGCAATTCTCAAACTCATCAAGGTTTCCTGCAGAAATATTAAGACACATCATTTGAGCTGCTATATCTCAGATCTACAAGCTCCAAGCAACTCATATCGGCATATAGCATCTAAGGTATGGGGGCACATGATATTCTCCCAGGGAGGAGGGGTGGGGGTGCACAATCAATCGGTGGCTGGGAGGGTTGGGACAAATATAATCTAAACAACCCTAAACAGAGCTCCACAATTTTATGTAAGGTCGAGGGGTTAACCCCCGACAATCATAGCTCCGCCTAAATAGAACATTTGCATGTACTGTAGTAGTAGACTTAATATTCATGTTTCAGTTTCATGTTCATTTTAAATATTGAACTGAGGACCATGGATGTCTTACATTTTACTCCCTTCGTTCCCAAATATTAGTCTTTTTAGAGGCTTCAAATGGACTGGCACATATGGATGTATATAGACATATTTTAGAGTCTAGATTCACTCATTTTTCTCCGTATGTAGTCACTTGTTGAACTCTCTAAAAGACTAATATTTACGAATAGAAGGAGTATTTTTGAATTCGTGTCATACATGCATGGTTTGGAAAAATAGATGCACTATACTTATTGGATTGTTGTTGTGTTCGTGCGTGTGTGTCTCTGTGTGTGTGTGTGTCTGTGTGGTCATATGCTTGATACATACAAAGTTTTCTCACCTCCATGTTGTTCATCTTTTAAATTTGAATTTGCATTGGAAAACTTACTAGGGATACCATGAAATGTGAAATCCACGTTGAGATCACTATATCACAAACTCACTCTAATTCAACAACTCTTCATAAATCAATTACCACGTTGAAATTAGTATTTGCAAGGAAAATACGGGTATTGTAATACACATAGATTCGTTCGGCAATTTAAAAGGTTCCTTTCGTATTCTCGAATGGTAGGACCCAACGGCGTACCATCCAGACCTTGGCTCGTGTTGATCCTAAAAAAAGCGGGCTCGTGTCCTTCGATGGCGTGCATGGTACGCACATTAGGCAACCCCATTACCCCAACCAGTCGAGCATCAGCGTTTCAAGTCGAAATATCTGGCGGCCAGAATTCCAGCCCTAGGAAATTCCCCTCATGTCCCCGGTCCATAATGACTACTGATGAACAACGGAGGGATGCTTTAGTAACTAGACAACATTACCTACTGTGCCGAGCATGGTTCAATTCCCTTGGTTGCCGCTCATCAAGGTCACCCGTCAACTGCATTTCCTAGTACTACTACTACTACTACTACACCAGGATGAGCACAGAATTGATCCTGTTTGTTCGTGCCTAGTACTTGAGTTAATATATCAGGCAATGCACTGGTACGGAGGGACTATCCTTTTACTCTGCCTATATAACTTGTCTGAAGTCTAACTAAGCAAAATGTTTGACCAAATCCTTTCTTAAGAAATACAATAGGACAAATGTACGACTTGAAAATTTATTGCATGATGCAGGTTATGATATTGTTTCAAATCCTGGATCTTAAATTTCTGAAAATCCAAAAGTGAGCATAAATTCTTGAAACTAAGCATGGTCACGTGATATGGCACAAATATTACTTCATAAGTTTTTTCTTCAATTTGAGACAAGCTGCTTATGACAAGTTGCACAAATGAAGAGCCAAGGTATTTTGGAAGAAAGATCTGTCACGTTAAGGAGAACACTTTCACTATTGAAACCATGGGCGTTTACGTGCTGCCACGAGTCCCCGCTTCTCATCGGCAATCGACAGGTGCCGTCCAAGCAAGAGTGTGAGTCGGCGGGAGGCGTGCGAGCAGACCGCTGCGCTGGCTGTCAGGGAGGCGTGCGAGCAGACCGCTGTGCAGGCGAGCCCTTTGACCAGGCTCCGCCGCCCACCGTCGTCCCAACTGTTCCCACTTTTAATGTCGCTGGTGCCGCAGTTTAAAATCAACCCCGCACTACCCGGTACTCCCTCCTTTCCGGTTTATAGGGCTTACTCAAAATATTAGTTTTTCCATTTTATAAGGCTCAATTTTGTTGTTTCCCATCAGATGTTCAGATTCCAAGGTAAATTAAATCATTGCATGCAAGTATTAAGAGAAAATTGACCAATGCATGTAATTTATGCATGCATGCATTACAATTAATGCATTGGTAAACATATTTTTTGAGAAAAACAAGAGCATTAATTGGGTGCTTTTGCAAACTACAAAATGTATTCCACCACTCACCATCTACCTTGGTTGGTGAGATTTTTGAATTGAGCCTTATAAACCGGAAAGGAGGGAGTATCGCTACAATCCTTTCTCTTCCTCTCCGATTCTCCTCTCGTCTACCTCCAACTAGCCTGAGCTAAACGTACGCCATGGCACATCACGATGGTCTGCCCTTAGTGTTCCAGTTTCCTGAGGAAGACACCCAGCCGGAGTCTCAAGAACATAAGGCGCTTTGGGACGAGCTTGAACTGGCCTTGCGGGAAGACGCCACGCCTGTCCCCGCTCCCGTTCCGGCTCCCGTCGCCCCGACTGCGCCAGCGCCCATCCCCGTGGCATTGATGGGCTGGGAGTCGCACATTGTCGCCGAGCTTGATCCCACGGGGTTCCACGAGGTGCCCGCCGACTTTCACGCGCCCGTGCACCTGCCAGCGCATGCACCTGCGCGTGCACTGATGCGCACGCCCGTGCCGGTGCCCATCCACCTGCCAGCGCCTACGCCTGCGCATGCACTGACGTGCGCGCCCGTGATGGTGCCCGTGCACATGAATGTCTCCGCCGAGCCGTTGACAACGCCTGTCCCTGCGCGGGTGCCAGTGCCCCCCTCAGCGGCATGGATGGCCTCCATCGACCGCTTTCTTGCACCAACGCCAGTCGCCTCCTCCCGCCAGTCGACTCGCTCTGAAGTCCAGAACATTTTGGCCTTCCTTGAAGCTAGGCCAACGTCCAGGAGTACACCAACAACGGCGCAAGACGCCGCCGTCGCCGTCGGTCAGTGGCCCAATGACACACAGAGCACGGCAGAGGAGCCGCTTCCCACCGCGAGATGCCCCCGCCGCCCTTGCGTAATCTAAATTTGCCATGAAAAACATTCGGATTGCCATGCTTAAAATCCGAACGTTTATCATTTCCGTTTATTTTATATCGATCGTCGTATAATTTAAAGTCGGAGTCAGACTAAACAAAATGTATGGTTTGATCGATCGAATGTTCTACTAGAGCCATATCAAATTAAATATAAAACGTCATCAAGCCACATGTATTCCTTGTCATCCAACGACCTAGACTGCTTCAATGTCGAGCGCTCAACACGTTTAGCGTGCAGTTAATTTCATGCCAAAAATAGTGCTAATCACATGACAACATGCAAATAATATCCTAGTAGTTAATATCCACATGCACTTAATATACATCCAAATTAACGTGCATTGCACGTACACACTGACTAGTGCTGCTAGTACGTGAAACTGGTGTCGTGACTTCTGAACGCGTCCAGATATGGTCAATGGCAACTTCGCCCGCGAGTTCTTCCTGTTTGCCCATGCGTCTAAACGCAGAAGGGGAGGAGAGAGAGAGCACACATGGAACCCACCAGTAAATGAAGATGTGTAGATATATTTTGTGCATGGGAGGAAGCAAGGTCAACCGATCACATAGGGTCGCCGTGCGATCGAAAGAGTGAGACGGGTTGGAGAGAGTGACCTAGATAGACGATGTGCGTGAGAGAGTATACAATGTGAATAGGTCGAATTGGGCTCAAACATGGTGATATATCGTTTATTGTGCTATTTTGTAGGTCATATGTTTGAATCCATCCAAAAGTTTTCTCACTACCATGGTGTTCATCATATACATATGCATTTGTATTAAAAAAAAGTAGCGTGGATACAGTGAAATGCGAAATCCACGTTAGAATTGGAGATCGCTACGTGACACACACTCTAATTCAAATAACTAACTACGTGACACACACTCTAATTCAAATAACTAATTATGTGCGACACACTCTAATCCACGTTAGCGTGGGTACTGTTTTGATTTTTTTTCAAATAACTCCTCATTAATTAATTTATAGTACTCCCTCTGTTCACTTTTATAAGACCTTGAAGACATTTCAGACAATGTGCAAAATAGTTCATTTTAAGTTGTTTGAGACGACTTACAAAAGTGAACGGATGGAGTATCTCGTTTCGAATGACTAATTATTGCAAGGAAAAGACAGGCATGGTAATACATATGGATTCGTTTGAAAATGAAAGAAGATTCGTTTGCATTCTCAAATGTAGGTGCACCAGGCAAACCAGGGTCGTGTCGTTATGGATGCTGCTTCGGTGCCTTAAAGGCAACTGCCTTTGCGTCACTGACATGTGGGCCAGCCACCTGTTGGGCCCATATGTCATTGACACAAAGGCAGGTGTTGTAAGGCACCGAAGCATAGTCCTGTCGGGGTGGTCGCGTGTGTTGGACGGACGCGTAGCACCCAGCCACCCACCCCCCCTCCCCCCCCCCAAAAAGGACGACGACAATATAAGTTCACGCTTCCACATTTCGGATTGAAATATCTGGCGGCCCCAATTCCAGCCCTGCAAAATCTCTCTTCTCCACCGTCCCCTTCCGCGCCCAGATTGCTCAAATCCCTAATTCGCCGCCAACCCTCGAATCGCCCCTCATCTCGTCTCTTTCCCCACCGTTCCCCACCTCTGTGCTGGACGACGACGACAAAGACGACGGTCGCGCTTCACCACCGCACCGGAGCTACCTCATCTACGCCCTCGTCCACCGCACCGGGTGGTCCACCGAAAACGTCGGCCGCCGCAATCAACGTGCCTCACAGACACCGAGTTCCACCGCATCAGGTGCGCTTCACCGACGCCATCTCCCAGCTCACCGGGGCTACTTCATCGAGCACATCGTCGCACCTCCGCCCCCCGAGGCCGTTCGGGCTTCACCAACAGTCTCGTCCACTGCATCATAGCGCTCCGCTGCCACTCAAGATGGATCTGTGCGTGGCCAGCCAACACTAGCGCATCACCCTTAGCGGATCTAAAGTGACCCGCACTCTAGCTAGGCGAGCATGCCCAAACGCCGGCCCGAACTAGGTATCCACACATCACTCCCTTGTGCACTATTCCGACGATGTTTGGATATCCTTTCACTGCTCTCTTAGCTTACACGCCTATGCAACTCTGACGTTAACTCTTATTTCTTCTGGAGATATCATCTGAAACAAGCAAATCCATATTTTAGCGAAGCATGACAGCGCTATGGGATCTGGTACACATCTTGCACACCCGTATAACCTTGTAGGTATCTATCCTCCGGTACAACATCAAGGTCGATTCCTCTTATTTGATCAACCATTCGCCGTGTCAAAAATGTAGAGGGGGATGCAAGGAGCACAAGGCCTGCACATCCAAGCAAGTGGTAACATGGACTTGTACATGGAACATCCCAAGCGCAAGAAGAGCTACAGTGAGCATGTACAACGAGCTAGCGTAAGTCCCTGCATTTCATTTAATTCGTACTGGCATTCATGTATGATTTGTGTGCAGTGGCTGATCCATGAATTCAAGTTACCAGGGGCGAACATTTAACTTAAAAAATACGAAGGCACTTGCACTCCGGAAATCAACATTACTTGAGAAATGTGAAGCTACATGCACTTTGAAAACGAGCTAATGATCCAAAGTAGTTCAGATTTTAAACACTAAATGATGCAAGCACCAAAAAACACAAAATGCAACATGGTGTACAAGGACTACAAACATGGTCTGTACCTACTTGAATTATTCATTCTCTGGCTGAAAATATCAAAGTGTAATTGCACGTATAACCACTGCGCAAACTGCATATCAATATATCTATCCTGCACAAGTATGCCAATACTTTCAAACAACATATTAGAAAAGTATTTATGCTATGTTGTCATGATACGGGGACTTTCTGGTAGATGGCCTCGACGTTTCCTCAAGCTATGAAAATGCACTATAATATGCTTGTCATCAATGCCTGCAAATCTCTGTCTCTCTCAACATAGTAGATCATCATTAGACACTAAATCCTTCAATGAGCTTGCAAAATGCTTGCATTAGATCCCTCATTAGACACTATATGTTCATCACCAGGAGCATGTAAAATGTTTGCATCAAATCCTTCATTAGCAGTCTGTTCATTAGACATTTCAGGCTCAAGAACAAAATGAGCTTGTATGTTTGCACCGGAACCTTGATTAGATACATCAGATTCAGTCAGTTCAGTATTGATTGGGGGAGTTATAAAATAAGTAGAAATTGGTTTCATTTTCTCATAGATTCCCTACATACAAGCAGTTTTACAACACCGTCAGGTTTAACTATTGGCCAGAAATTGAACAGTTGAATTAGATATAATTAGGGATGTGATGTACCTGCTCGTTGCGCATGCTACTCTTGCAATTAGCGACTGTCCGTTTGCGCAAGCTCGATGACATGCCCGTGCTACCGCTGCTGCCTCCCTGCAGGCTACACCTAGGGTTGGATCTTCATATTCTTGTCCTTCCGTTCGCTTGAAGCCCGGTGACCGCCCTCCAACGAGGGCGCAAGGAAGTGCTGTGTCATTCTGTCCAGCGGCGGCTAGGTTAGGAGCGAGCCAGACTGGAGGCTGGAGCGAATGACTTGGGATTTTTCCTACTGTCGATCGATATGGGAGGCGCTCGTTTGGGCCGCGAGCCTACTATAGGGTCTGCCTTGCACTTATGTTATTGGCCCATCCAAATTGAAACAGTTTTCTTCATTTTTTACATTGCTTGCTCGTGCGTTGGGACGAACAATACTAGCGTGGGCCAACTTGGACGACTCGAACTAGGTGCACACTTTCCAGCCACCTGAGGCGGCCGCCCATACCAGCCCCTATGGTGGCGTCGCCCCTTTTTGCGTGTATGATTGGATAGTGAAAAATATTCCAGTGGCACTTTTGATTTACCCACAGAATGGTTGAATTTCTTGTTTCTATGAACTGAGTTCGCCAATAATGTGAAGGATGCCAGTCTTTTCATCCTATTGTAGATTGCTTAGATCTCGATATGCCAAAAGTAATCGCATGAAATATACAGTAAAAGCCAGTGTGATGTGTTTGGCTACAACTAGTCTGACTACACGTCCTCATATAACATATCAAGGATGCACCATCTTACCAGATTAACCATTTGACTTACCCATGCAGTGTGGGAATAAAGAAGTATTGGGACTGCGTATCCAAGCAATTGATGCCATGGACTCCTTCGTACAACCATGTAAGCGAAAAAGAAGTTGCACTGTGCCTGTACAAAGAACTAGCGTAAGTTCAGTTACCTGCTTCTCGGAATTTTAGTTAGCCACTTATTGCAAAATTGTTCAATTACGTTGCTTGGCTTAATTTAGTTTGCTACTGCTTACATAATGGCACAGCCTGTTAATCATATTGTAGACTGCGCCTATCTATGTGTTTGATACTTACTGTTAAGAATTACCTGTTTGCCTTAACTTAAATATCTACTTGTTTGTTTAACTGCTTTGCTGCTGCAATAGTGGGTTACAATGATGTTAATAACTACCATTCAGTATCCAATTGAAACTCTTTAATTCCTTGTTTGTTTAACTGGTTTGCTGTTATAACTCCCAGTTGAGATGTTTTGCTAACTTCAAGTTTTCTGAATCCAATTGGAACTTTAATGGCAAAATAGGTTAGCCCAAGATCAAAGAGCGAGGTATCCATGGACGTTGCATCATCCCACAGCAGTGGCACTGGCCCAATCATGCATTACGAATTGCCAACTGCTGATGCTCTAGAGGCTAAACTAGTGGTAGAAAGAGATTCTGCTTCTGCACTTAGAGATGAAGTTGACATGTTGAGGAAGAAAATAGCACAATCACAAGCAGTACTCAAGACAACCATTAAATATTTGGTGGATTTCAAAACAAAGCAAGCTGAGACTGACCAGATTGTTAAGGTCCTGTAGGAAAAAGGAAATTAAATTCCTACTTGGTAAATCATAGGTGAAATGTTCTTTCCATAGTTGAATAACCTTTGTGTTGTCTGTTCATGTAATCAATCAAACCATTTGTTTTAGAGATGATGTAATAATTCATTTTTTGTTTTTTTTGTAATTTTATTTGAGCACAAGTCTGTATTAATTGATAAGACTCGGAGACATTTCATTTGGATTGTTGTGCCAGACCTACAAATATGCAAGTCGGGCTGAATGTGCATTCAGCAATACTAGTATAGATGGACCATAAGTGGCACGCATCGGAAAGGGCCAAGATGCTCGCTAAAAAAGGATGTTGTTGTAGCCAAAAAAAGTACAGCGGTCTGGCTTATGTATGTTAGTTGATATTGTTGGTCCATATACTCTATAAGTGTTTATATGTCTGTTAGTTCCATACATTCTTGGTTGATTGACTCGGTATTTGAATCTTGATACATCGCTTGTGTACATATCTAAATGGGAGTACACATTATGCTGCGTGTGACATTTGAGTTGGACATGAAGTGTTCCAAATATTCGAATTCACCTTAAACTAGATTCTAGTTTCTGAATTTGAGTATCGGCATTTGTAAACCATATTCATATATGACAGTGGAATACATCTTTGTCGTCCTTTTGAAGATATATAAAAACACATAGAATGATTTATAAAGATTCATATAGGAATACAAAATCGATTCGAATTTAGTTGCCAGGGTAAACGTGGATGCTTATTGTCCCAAAATTCGAAAGAAACAGCAAAATGTCCACTCCCACATCGGCTGCCCGAAGCCAAGTGTTTGGGAGATGGAAATTACTGTCTACCCATTACACGGACAATCCATCGGCCCGATTTCCACTGCTCTAAATAGGGGTAGGTTAGTAACTTCAATTAGACATGACACGACCGCCTCTGAGCCCATTCCGACATGGTGGGCATCAAACATGGGCGGCAAAACTAATTTGATTCAAGCTCGTCCGAAAGACCTCTGTTTCTCCCTTCATTCCCCATTCATACACGGTGGGCGGCAAAACAAACTCTCCTCGTCCGAAATAGATGTAGGCTAATATTTTAAATAGGGGCAGATGTGTAACTTCCATCAGACGTGACACAACCGCCCTACCTGTCAGCCCCATTCATACACCGTGGGCGCCAACCGTGAGCGGCAAAACACCCTCTCCTCGCCCGAAATAGTTACTGGCAAATATCCTATCCCCAACCGACGAGACGTCCAAATTTGAAATGGGGGATAAGTTCGTAACTTTCCCATATTTCAGACAGGCGCGTCCCAAAAACATGGTTCCCCGTACCTCTCCCTCCATTTTCCCATTCATACACCGTCCGCGCTAGAACACCCCATTCCCACACCAGACTCCGTCCGCCACCCCATCCATCACCGCCGTCCTCCACCACATCCAACGCCACCGTCCTCCACCATGCTGGAGCGCCTACCAAGACCGCGTCGTCCACTGCTAGAGATGGGCGTTTCTCATCCACGGCGACGGACCAATAGCCTTGCATCGCGTCCTCTTGCATTCATCGGCGCCGTCGTCCTCTTTGCCGGGGCCGCTCACACGACCTTCTCTTCCACCGCAATGGGACTTATCCCCCGATGCACCCGTATACCGTCGAGATCTGCTTCAACACCACCGACAGCCATCGCATCCCCGATGCCTACACGGCACCGCAAGAGAGGTGGTACTTCATATCTCCTCAACTTTTTGATCTCAACCAGAAAATAGATCTTAACTTGGTTACTCTACTTTCTTTTCAGCTCTCAAATTTTAGTTCTTAGTTCGAAGTAAACAATGGATGCTAAATATCATTTCTCCGGTTTGCAGCTTCAAATCTGCCATGGCACAGCCATAATACGGTTTAATTGATCATGCTTAGGGTTTAATTGATCATGTTGGTTCCATGGTGGTTTCTTTAATAGAAATCATAGGGGAAACCCTCTTTTGCTAAAAAATATATGCTTAGAGTTTCCCCCTTTTATGATCACTATACGATCAAAATACGTGCTTCGTTTCATAATAACACTGCTCCACCCATCAAGCTAAACAAGCTTAGTTGTTCAAATACGAATCTGATATTATTAAAATAGAGTTGTTTAATTGGTCAGCTAAATGTTCCTAAATTAGTTTCGAAAATGCATGTTCGATGCTCGAGTGTGTATCTCTGTGTGTGGTCTGGTCAGCACGGTTGGGGAGGTGAACTTTGCATATGCAGGGGTTTATAGGGAGACACTCTCCAAGTTGAAACCGCAATGCATTCCATAGATAATCTGTCTACTTTTTATGTTTTCATGAATCTCAGATTCTGAACAGCATCATAATGATTATGAGCTTGCATGCATGAAAAGAATAAAGCAGAACAATGCCATGGCTGTCAAACTTGGGATTAAGGGACTGAAATCAAGTCTGGATGCAATGCAACGCAAACACTCTCCACCTACAGATTCATGCTCAGAATATGATCCTAACAGTGATTCTGAGCTAGAGGGAGACCTAAGTCAATGTAGCTCCCTAGTGGAGGAGTCAGAGGAATATGCCCTAACTTATTCACCCATCAAGGTACTTGCTCTAACTTTCCAAGGTTACATTGCTCGCTCATATCTTGCAACTGATGCTTTGCATTGCTTCTACTTTGTTGAACCGCCATTAGCTTAGTTTACGCATCGTGCATGTGAATATTCCCTGCCTATCCATTTTTAGTACATATTCCATCTGTTATCATACCATATTTATCCATTCAAATGTTGTTCTTGTGTATCAGACGTTCAAAAGGAAGTGGGCAATTGCTGATTGTGGAGGAGCACAAGCAAAGTATTTGGAAAAGGTAGTGGAACCTGATAAATCAAATAGCCCATTAGGTGTACTTGCAATATCACCTGACCCACAAAATACCCCAACTATAGCAGACTCTAGCCCTACTACACTGGTCATTTTTGATGCCCCAACTCAGCAGACCCCAACTGCAGCAAACAGTATGATTATGCCAGTTGACATAGCACCAACTGTACGACGCAAAACCCCCATTCCAGCAAAGAGTACACCAAATCTAGTTGCCAAATCCATTTTCGAACCAGAGAGAGCCCCAATTGCAGCAAATAGGACCCTTGTTCCATTTCTTCCCAGTTTAGAAGACGACGCTTATGTTGTTGTCAGAAACTTTGTGTGCATCTTTCCTTCATGGAAAGATTATACCACAGACACAGAACAATTTCCAGTCTTCCTCCACAACTTATGCGTAAGTAATGTACTAATGTTATTCATGGTCATTACTGCATATGTTTCTACTAACAGAAGACACAAGATTTCATTCTTTTAAATAGGCGAGGCGCAAACTAGATTGTGATGACGAGCAAGGGTTGGTTGCGCTTTTCAAGCACTCGTTGATGAAGTATCGTTCCTACCTGAGGCAAGCGCACTTCGATGGCAAGCCTCTGAACGAAATTTCTGTAAAGTCTCCGGTGCTACATTTATCCGACGGTGACTAGAATAATCTTGTTACACATTGGTCTCGGCCGCAACGTAAGGTACTGTCTATGATATCACATCACAATTTGAACTACATTTCTGCATTTGCCTTAATGTCTCACTTGTACGAAAACTGTTAGCAGAAGAACATTCATTCTCAAGGGACCACAGAATCTCGCAACTATACTGCACACTGCATTGCTCTTGTGAGTACCTCTTGCCCTATATGACCATATTTACTTTCATAGTTGTTTGATTATATAGCATCACTGCACATGTTAGCCTCATAATCGTCCATTTAGTGGACATTATAAGATCCGTATGGACTCTTACATAAATTTAGAATCAACCCAATGCTTTTGAAGAGGTTTAGCTTTGCAGTCCTCTTGTAAGGACTGAACGTGGTCTATCACTGTACTTACATTAACAGCTACTCCCTCCGTCCCATAATATAAGAACGTTTTGTACAGTACACCAGTGTTCAAAACACTCTTGTATTATGGGAAGAGGGATTGGTTCATTTTGTAGCATTCTGCATCTTATCTCCCTCGCCCACCATTTACTAAAAAAGATCAGATCTATATTTAATCTTACCAACAAGTAGAATACACAGACAATGCCAGTGCAGAAGTGTAGCCCATTTCCCTTGTCACTACATTTTGTCCTGTAACGCTTGTACTTCCAGGTATTGGTAGTTGATTATGTAGCATCAATCTACATCTTATCTTCCTTATCCTCTACCCCTTCCAGTATTATCATATCTATAATTACTCTCTACAAAATGTAGAGTACAGGCAATGCTTATGAAGAAGATTCTGTGCTGAAATTCTTGAGTTATCCTTCCCTTGACATGGAGAAGGGCATTATAAAGCCGGTGTTAACTGTTAATGTAAGTCAGTCCTTCTAAAGCCTTTATCCTCAACTGTTGTTTAATTTGCTCATACTCCCTATCGTTTACTGCTGTTTAGTTTGCTGTTTCTACCAAAATAGTAAGAACCGTAAGTTCTAAGTTTTACTTGTAAAACCAAATTCCTTATTCATACCATGCACATTACTTAATACTCCCTATATGTATGCTTGTTTTGGTGGATCTATAATCCAGTGTGTGGTGAAGCAGCCCACGTTTGCACCTTGTCATCTCCTATTTTATCTTACTGATGTGGCTGATGATATGAACAACATGCCATGCACATTATCGAAAATAGATACAATGATTTTCTTTGCCCTTCATCTATGCTTGTTATGTTGACATGGTAAACCAGTAGTGTGGTGAAGCTCCCCGCATTATGAACAATGCCTAATTATGATATTGATATTTTGAACATACTCTTTATTTTCTAATTTGAAATTGGATAGAATTGACAGAACAGTTATCATCTTTGTTTATACACGTGGAAAACATGTCATCTCTCTGCTTTGTTTCAGGGTGATATGCCTGATGGCATGCACAAGTCTGCTGAAGGCTGTGAGACAAACCCAACATATATTGCAGCAAAGAAGGCAAAACATCTTGAAGATAGCGAGACAACCCCAAAGTCTGGTCTTGATGCAGTGTTCAAGTTACTTGACACTAACAGTCAGACAAGCTCACAGAATTCATTGTCTGAATCAGTTCAACTTCTTCAGTCCCATGTTCTATCAAAAAGGCATTTTTCAACTCAACTTCGACTTGAAGTCCTATCTCTAAGAAAGATTGCGGAGAACACCAATGAGAACCTCATCGCTAAACAGCTACACCTGGAAGCTATGACCGACATGCTAGGCCGGTCTCACAGCCTTGCTCAGCAGCTTGTGCAGCAGTTCCCCCGCAAGGCTAACCATTCTTGAACTGTATTGGAAGTGATCTCGGTTCAGTATTATTTTGTTACGCTGTAATTGTGCCCAGTTTTTGTAATCTGCTTCTACGTTGTGCTTTATGATCACTGGTGGCGAACTTCGATGCCCAGTGGATGTAATATACCTTAAACCCTTTATTGTATAGTGTAGGTTTATTCTAAGTTACTATGCCGTAATTTCTTTATTGTATAGAGTAGCTTTGTTCTTAATTCATACTAGTTACGCAGCAGCATGAAATGAACCCCGGCCAATGATTGTGCGAATCAAATCACGGGCTTTTAACAGGCCAAAATTGTATCGGTCCTTGTTTGGCCCAATCAAATATCAGCTACGAGCAGGCCGGATGCAAACAGGGCCGTAGTTAGGCCCAACTGCATGACTGGCTTTTAACAGGCCAAAATTAATATAGGGCCGAAATGTTAAACGGGCCCTTAACAAGCCAAAACTAATATCAGGCCGAATTACTAAGTGGGCCTTTAGCAAGTGGGCCCAAAAGCATAGTGTCCAGTTGACGGGCCGAATCTGATATGGGCCATAATTGAGCCCAAAGCCTCTTAAAGGGCCGGACCTGACCTGGGTCGTAATTTGGCCCAGAACGTGGTAGGCTTTTAACGGGCCGGATCTCATATGGGCCACTATTAGGCCCGGAGCGTGGCAGGCCATTAATGGACCAGATCAAATATGGGCCGGCATTTGGCCCAAAACATGGCAGCCAGTTAATGGGCCGGCCTACTAGGGTCCTCAAAATCTTGTGGGCCTACAGCTGGGCCGGCCCATTAATGTCAGCGAAATCTCGTGGTCCTTTAGCTGGGCCGGCCCATTATGACCCGCAAGAATCTTGTGGGCTTTACCTGGGCCGGCCCATTATGGCACACAAAAATCTTGTGGGCCTTTACTTGGGCTGGCCCATTATGGCCCGCAAAATCTTGTGGGCCTTTAGTTGGGCCAGCCCATTACGGTCCGCAAAATCTTGTGGGCCTTTAGCTGGGCCGGCCCATTATGGTCCGCAAAAGCTTGTGGGTCTTCAGTTGGGCCGGCCCATTTAAACTTGTTGGGCCATGCCACGTGTCGACATATCATAGGCGCCTATCTGACCCACTGACGAGATGACACGTGTTTCTTCTGGCCAATAAGAATTTTACACATGGAAATTTCCCATTGGTCGGAGCTATTAACGGGTTATTGGATACAAAACCCGACCCGATAGCTTAACGGCGTTCCGTTACGCTGGATGCCATGTGTCGGTCACCCTTGACGAAAGCACTTCTGTGACGCGTGATTTATCGTCATGGAAGTGGACACTTCCGTGATGATAATTTTGGTAATGTCATGGAACACTTCTAAGACAGCACAGGTATGACTATCTTGATTCTGTCATAAATTTGTCATGGATGTACATGCATGACAAAAAAAGCGACCTACTGTGACAAACACGTATCATCATGGAAGTGTATTTTTTTGTAGTGAACTAACCGTGTCCTTTGTCTTCCCTTCAATGTTCATAAACGTCCCTAGCAGATTCTCGCATATGTTTTTCTCAATGTGCATTACATCGAGATTATGCCTTAATTACAGATCAGCCCAATATGGTAGGTCCCACAAACAAGACCTGTGATCCCAACATTGACCTTCCTCACGCTTTGTTTTCTTCGCAAGCTTTCCTGGTCTCACATCTTTCACCTTTTCAAGTTGCTGCTCCAGCTCTTCTTTAGTGAATTCAGCTGGCTTGTCACGGGTTTCATTCTCACCATTAAAATATTTGCTTCTTCGCCAGCGATGGTTTCAGGGAAGAAAGCGGCGGTGCCCAATATAGCAAATCTTGCTCCTTATTCTCTTTGAGCAAGGGTCTTTGTCACAATGGACACAGGCCTTATAACCCGTTGTGATCCTCCCAGACAGAGTGTGCAGAGCCGGGAAATCATGGATGGACCATATGATTGCAGCACGTAGATTGAACTTTTCTTCCGGACTCAAGGCATCGTATGTGGGTACACCAGTCCAGAGCTGGAGCAGTTCTTCTACAAGGGGCTCCATAAAGACATCAGAACCCTTTCCTGGAGACTCTGGACCCGGGATAAGCTATGACATCATGAAGTTGGACTGATCCATGCATGCCCATGGTGGCAGGTTGTACGGCACGACAAAAACTGGCCACATGCTATAAGATGTGCTCATGTTCCCAAACGGATTAAACCCATCTGTGGCAATGCCAAGTTTTATGTTCCTTGGATCTGCAGCAAAATATAAATGTATACGGTCAAACTCTTTCCATGCCTCTCCGTCCGCTGGATGGCTCAGCTCATTGTCCACAAGTTGCCGCTTCAGCTGGTGCCACTGTACCTCACGCGATAATTTCTTCGAGATGAGCATCCGCTGTAGCCTTGGTATCAACGGAAAGTGCCTCGGTACCTTCTCCAGTATTGACTTCTTCCCATCAGCAACTTTCCACCTAGAGGCATTGCATTTTGGACAGTTGTCATGCTTTGCTAAATCCTTCTGAAACAAGACGCGGTTATTTGGGCACACATGTATTGACACATAACCTAACCCCAGCCTACGGATTATGCTCAATGCTTCATCATAAGATTTGGGAACATAACTATCAGGGAATTGCAAGCTCAAAAGGCGGAGTATTGCGTTGAATGCAGCATTGCTAATCCGGTAGAAAGACTTGATGTGGAGTAACTTCACGGTGAAGGTAAATCTAGAAAATTTACCCCCTTCATGAGCTGCGCGCTTCGCCTCCTCTAACACCTCAGCAAACAACGACTTCTGTCCATCAGCACGATCTTCAGCATCATACAAATCCTTCAATAGGTCAGGAATCCTATCATCTTCATGCCCATCCTCTTCCTTCAAACCAGCATTATCTCGCAAAACCTTTTCCATGAAATCAATGCCAGCATCACCACCACCCATCATATGAGGGGCCTGTGTATCATCTTCAAAATGTTGAGGTTGTCCGTCTAAAGGTTCTCCATGATATATCCATCTATCATATGTGCTGGACATCCCATTAAGAAGCAGATGATCTTCCACTCTTCCTTGAGCCATTCTTGGATGGTTGAGGCATTCACAACATGGGCAAAGAATGTGAGCATCGTTGGCAAAATTTGCCGAACAAATGCCATGAAATCATCAACTCCTTTCATATGTTCTTTCGAAAACTTTCTAACTCCTTTTCTAATCCAACTTCTGTCCATCTGCCAAAGACACTCTTGTATTATGGGAAGAGGGATTGGTTCATTTTGTAGTATTCTGCATCTTATCTCCCTCGCCCACCATTTACTAAAAAAGATCAGATCTATATTTAATCTTACCAACAAGTAGAATACATAGACAATGCCAGTGCAGAAGTGTAGCCCATTTCTCTTGTCACTACATTTTGTCCTGTAACGCTTGTACTTCCAGGGATTGGTAGTTGATTATGTAGCATCAATCTGCATCTTATCTTCATTATCCTCTACCCCTTCCAGTATTATCATATCTATAATTACTCTCTACAAAATGTAGAGTACAGGCAATGCTTATGAAGAAGATTTTGTGCTAAAATTCTTGAGTTATCCTTCCCTTGACATGGAGAAGGGCATTATAAAGCCGGTGTTAACTGTTAATGTAAGTCAGTCCTTCTAAAGCCTTTATCCTCAACTTCTGTTTAATTTGCTCATACTCCCTATCGTTTACTGCTGTTTAGTTTGCTGTTTCTACCAAAATGCATGTTCGTAAGAACCGTAAGTTCTAAGTTTTACTTGTAAAACCAAATTCCTTATTCATACCATGCACATTACTTAATAGTCCCTATATGTATGCTTGTTTTGGTGGATCTATAATCCAGTGTGTGGTGAAGCAGCCCACGTTTGCACCTTGTCATCTCCTATTTTATCTTACTGATGTGGCTGATGATATGAACAACATGCCATGCACATTATCGAAAATAGATACAATGACTTTCTTTGCCCTTCATCTATGCTTGTTATGTTGACATGGTAATCCAGTAGTGTGGTGAAGCTCCCTGCATTATGAACAATGCCTAATTATGATATTGATATTTTGAACATACTCTTTATTTTCTAATTTGAAATTGGATAGAATTGACAGAACAGTTATCATCTTTGTTTATACACGTGGAAAACATGTCATCTCTCTGCTTTGTTTCAGGGTGATATGCCTGATGGCATGCACAAGTCTGCTGAAGGCTGTGAGACAAACCCAACATATATTGCAGCAAAGAAGGCAAAACATCTTGAAGATAGCAAGACAACCCCAAAGTCTTGTCTTGATGCAGTGTTCAAGTTACTTGGCACTAACAGTCAGACAAGCTCACAGAATTCGTTGTCTGAATTAGTTCGACTTCTTCAGTCCCATGTTCTAGCAAAAAGGCATTCTGCAACTCAACTTCGACTTGAAGTCCTATCTCTAAGAAAGATTGCGGAGAACACCAATGAGAACCTCATCGCTAAACAGCTACACCTGGAAGCTATGACCGACATGCTAGGCCGGTCTCACAGCCTTGCTCAGCAGCTTGCGCAGTAGTTCCCCCGCAAGGCTAACCTTTCTTGAACTGTATTGGAAGTGGTCTCGGTTCAGTATTATTTTGTTACGCTGTAATTGTGCCCAGTTTTTGTAATCTGCTTCTACGTTGCGCTTTATGATCACTGGTGGCGAACTTCGATGCCCAGTGGATGTAATATACCTTAAACCCTTTATTGTATAGTGTAGGTTTATTCTAAGTTACTATGCCGTAATTTCTTTATTGTATAGAGTAGCTTTGTTCTTAATTCATACTAGTTACGCAGCAGCATGAAATGAACCCCGGCCCATGATTGTGTGAATCAAATCACGGGCTTTTAACAGGCCAAAATTGTATCGGTCCTTGTTTGGCCCAATCAGATATCAGCTACGAGCAGGCCGGATGCAAACAGGGCCGTAGTTAGGCCCAACTACATGACTGGCTTTTAACAGGCCGAAATTAATATAGGGCCGAAATGTTAAACGGGCCCTTAACAGACCAAAACTAATATCAGGCCGAATTACTAAGTGGGCCTTTAGCAAGTGGGCCCAAAAGCATAGTGTCCAGTTGACGGGCCGAATCTGATATGGGCCATAATTGAGCCCAAAGCCTCTTAAAGGGCCGGACCTGACCTGGGTCGTAATTTGGCCCAGAACGTGGTAGGCTTTTAACGGGCCGGATCTCATATGGGCCACTATTAGGCCCGGAGCGTGGCAGGGCATTAATGGACCAGATCAAATATGGGCTGGCATTTGGCCCAAAACATGGCAGCCAGTTAATGGGCCGGCCTACTAGGGTCCTCAAAATCTTGTGGGCCTACAGCTGGGCCGGCCCATTAATGTCAGCGAAATCTCGTGGTCCTTTAGCTGGGCCGGCCCATTATGACCCGCAAGAATCTTTTGGGCTTTACCTGGGCCGGCCCATTATGGCACACAAAAATCTTGTGGGCCTTTACTTGGGCCGGACCATTATGGCCCGCAAAATCTTGTGGGCCTTTAGTTGGGCCAGCCCATTATGGTCTGCAAAATCTTGTGGGCCTTTAGCTGGGCCGGCCCATTATGGTCCGCAAAAGCTTGTGGGTCTTCAGTTGGGCCGGCCCATTTAAACTTGTTAGGCCGTGCCACATGTCGACATATCATAGGCGCCTATCTGACCCACTGACAAGATGACACGTGTTTCATCCGGCCAATAAGAATTTTACACGTGGAAATTTCCCATTGGTCGGGGCTATTAACGGGTTATTGGATACAAAACCCGACCCGATAGCTTAACGGCGTTCCGTTACGCTGGATGCCATGTGTCGGTCACCCTTGACGAAAGCACTTCTGTGACACGCGATTTGTCGTCATGGAAGTGGACACTTCCGTGATGATAATTTTGGTAATGTCATGGAACACTTCTACGACAGCACAGGTATGACTATCTTGATTCTGTCATAAATTTGTCATGGATGTACATGCATCGCAAAAAAAGCGACCTACTGTGACAAACACGTATCATCATGGAAGTGCTTTTTTTTGTAGTGAACTAACCGTGTCCTTTGTCTTCCCTTCAATGTTCATAAACGTCCCTAGCAGATTCTCGCATATGTTTTTCTCAATGTGCATTACATCGAGATTATGCCTTAATTATAGATCAGCCCAATATGGCAGGTCCCACAAACAAGACCTCCGATCCCAACATTGACCTTCCTCATGCTTTGTTTTCTTCGCAAGCTTTCCTGGTCTCACATCTTTCACCTTTTCAAGTTGCTGCTCCAGCTCTTCTTTAGTGAATTCAGCTGGCTTGTCACGGGTTTCATTCTCACCATTAAAATATTTGCTTCTTCGCCAGCGATGGTTTCGGGGAAGAAAGCAGCGGTGCCCAATATAGGAAATCTTGCTCCTTATTCTCTTTGAGCAAGGGTCTTTGTCACAATGGACACAGGCCTTATAACCCATTGTGATCCTCCCAGACACAGTGTGCAGAGCCGGGAAATCATGGATGGACCATATGATTGCAGCACGTAGATTGAACTTTTCTTCCGGACTCAAGGCATCGTATGTGGGTACACCAGTCCAAAGCTGGAGCAGTTCTTCTACAAGGGGCTCCATAAAGACATCAGAACCCTTTCCTGGAGACTCTGGACCCGAGATAAGCTATGACATCATGAAGTTGGACTGATCCATGCATGCCCATGGTGGCAGGTTGTACGGCACGACAAAAACTGGCCACATGCTATAAGACGTGCTCATGTTCCCAAACGGATTAAACCCATCTGTGGCAATGCCAAGTTTTATGTTCCTTGGATCTGTAGCAAAATATAAATGTATACGGTCAAACTCTTTCCATGCCTCTCCGTCCGCTGGATGGCTCAGCTCATTGTCCACAAGTTGCCGCTTCAGCTGGTGCCACTGTACCTCACGCGATGATTTCTTCGAGATGAGCATCCGTTGTAGCCTTGGTATCAACAGAAAGTGCCTCAGTACCTTCTCCAGTATTGACTTCTTCCCATCAGCAACTTTCCACCTAGAGGCATTGCATTTTGGACAGTTGTCATGCTTTGCTAAATCCTTCTGAAACAAGACGCGGTTATTTGGGCACACATGTATTGACACATAACCTAACCCCAGCCTGCGGATTATGCTCAATGCTTCATCATAAGATTTGGGAACATAACTATCAGGGAATTGCAAGCTCAAAAGGCAGAGTATTGCGTTGAATGCAGCATTGCTAATCCGGTAGAAAGACTTGATGTGGAGTAACTTCACGGTGAAGGTAAATCTAGAAAATTTACCCCCTTCATGAGCTGCGCGCTTCGCCTCCTCTAACACCTCAGCAAACAACGACTTCTGTCTATTAGCACGATCTTCAGCATCATACAAATCCTTCAATAGGTCAGGAATCCTATCATCTTCATGCCCATCCTCTTCCTTCAAACCAACATTATCTCGCAAAACCTTTTCCATGAAATCAATGCCAGCATCACCACCACCCATCATATGAGGGGCCTGTGTATCAGCTTCAAAATGTTGAGGTTGTCCGTCTAAAGGTTCTCCATGATATATCCATCTATCATATGTGCTGGACATCCCATTAAGAGGCAGATGATCTTCCACTCTTCCTTGAGCCATTCTTGGACGGTTGAGGCATTCACAACATGGGAAAAGAATGTGAGCATCGTTGGCAAAATTTGCCCGAACAAATGCCATGAAATCATCAACTCCTTTCATATGTTCTTTCGAAAACTTTCTAACTCCTTTTCTAATCCAACTTCTGTCTATCTGCCAAAGACAACAAATTGTTGCAACTTAGCAAATCAATCTAAGTGCATCAACATTAATTATTGAAAATGGATGGAAGTAATGGCAGCTAAAAATCCAGAAAATTTTATATTCTAATTCCCTAACCACAACATTGAAACAAACCCAACTATAAATCAAACCAACACTGAAATTGGCATGAATTTATGTTGCAGAGCAGGCTAATTCAAATTAAAACAAACCAAGATTTAGAAGGATCGTGTTTCTGGGAAGACCAAGCTAGCTAGCTCCTAACAAATACTATGTTGTTTCTATCAGTTAAAATTACTATGATCCTAAAAATCTGTAGACAAGCAATTGAAGAACAACTGAGGCCATCTAGCTCAAATTCCCCCCAAATCTTAACTAAACAAGGCCTGAAGAATTCTTAACAAACAAGTTGAAGAATTCCTAACAGTACATCAAGAAAATTCATCTATGCAATATCTACCAAACAAGCAAGCTATCTCCTAACTCCTAACAGTGCATCAACAAAATTCATCTATGCTGACGAACATCTAACTGAAATCCATCTCCCACTGAAACCCATGCTCGGGAGACGAGGTGCAGATAATGAGAGATGAGAGGGGGGACGAGGTGAGGGGTGCATACCGGGAGGTGTGCTTGCGGCGGCGACGAGTCCCCCATGCTCGGCGAGCCTCTCCTTGCATGGGCGAGGACGCCGTTCCTGCCCCCTCCCCCACCACCGTCTGTCGCCCACGCCCCTGCTGGTCCCTTCGCCTCCACGCCCTGCCTTGCCTCCGCCCCCTGCCGGTTACCTCCGTTGCCGGCCCCGCCCCCGCCTTCGCCCTGCCCCCTGCTGGTTGCTTCTGCCGCGAGGCCATGGGCGAGGTCACCTGTGGCGAGGTCGTGGGCAAGGCGAGCGGCCCCTGCTGGTTGCTTCGACCGCCGGCCCCGCCTGCCGCCTGCCGCCCATCGGCCCCGCCCTCATCTGAGCGTCCCCTGTTGGTTGCTTCCGCCGCCGCCCGCCGCCACCTGGTCGGAAGACCTAGAAAAACGCTAAGTGTTGCTCTGTTCAATGCCACCCGCCGCCACCTGGTCGGAAGGTCCCACTTGTCACTGATACATGAGAGCCGTGGTTTTATATACTATATAGAAAACTACCCACACATTACCAACAATCCCTCTCTAGCCCAACGGTACCGAACGAGCGAACCCAGCACGAGGTTGTGGGTTCGAGTCCCCGCTAGCGCACATTTTTTAGGGAATTAAACATTCGCTCGCCCACCTGTCAAATGGGTCCCACCTGTCAGTGTTGCTAATCGTTGCTCTGTTCGATGCCACCTGGTCGGAAGGTCCCACTTGTCAATGATACGAGAGAGCCGTAGTTTTATATAATGTATAGATAAACTCCCAGACGTGAGCAACTGTCCCTCTCTAGCCCAGCGGTAGCAAGCGAGCAAACCAAGCGCGAGGTCGTGGGTTTGAGTCCCGCCTCGTCCATCTTTTTTGGGCGAATTAAGCGCTCGACCCCACCTGTCAAATGGGTCATGCGTATCAGTGTGTGCCCCGTCTGTATGTTGAGTATTAAAACTCAAGCAAAATGACACCTAGACAGTGACACAGAAGTGAGGTTGCTGAGGTAGCTGCCTAATCATCCTAATTCATTCAAACTCAAGTGTAGTGACCATTTTATATTGGTCGTTATCATCTAGGCATGAGGCAGTGGACAGTGCTACTAGCTTTACGACCATTTCCTCTAATGAAATTATGACCTTTCTGACCAAGATGGTCATTATGGTTTAGGGTTTGGAGCCCCCCAGACAGCTTTTGACCAATTGGTCTAAAATGGTCATAAATTTATGACCAATTCTTCCATGGTCACTGACAGAAGGTCATAACTTGACATATTTCTTGTAGTGATGCTTCAGGCGATTTATCTTCATCTGATTTAGACAACCCTAGGTCTTCAGCAGATTGTGAGGGATCATGTAATCTTGAATGGGATAGAGCTGCAGCAATTACCCTTTTGGTCTGGACATGGAAGAATGATCCAAGGAAGCCCACACACCAGCCTAAAGGTGTATATGAAGTAACCGAGATTGATTTAAAGTCTTGGGCTCCAACTAAACCAGATAAAGCACGCATGAGGTTCAGGAGTGTGTGTGGATTTCTTGGCAGGGCAAGACTCAACATTAATCTGCCAGGGTTTCGGAAGGCTGACACAGAAACACGGAGAAGGATAGTCCGAGATATCATGGATCACTTCAACGTTCCAAAGCAATGGAGAATGCAGGTGGAACACGCTACACTGAAGAAGGCTGGGGATGCTTGGAGAAACTGGAAGCACGTGATGTACAAGAAGTACTTGAGTGAAGGCAAGGACCCAATCCCCGCATACCCCCAAATTACAAAGGCATACTGGGCAGAATTCAAAAGGGTCAGGGCAACTAAAGAGTTTGCTGAGAAGAGTTTCAAGAATTTGGAACTTCAGATGAAGAACATACACCCCCACCATATGGGTGTGGCAGGATACTATGGCATGAAACTGATATGGGACCAGGAGGACAAAGAAGCAGTAGCGGCGGGTGGGAATCCGGCTGTTAGGGAAATCAGGGGCCAACGCACTAGAGACTACTTGCGGGCATGTGCAAAGAGGCATGATGACGGAACTTATTACTTTGAAAACTCAGGTGACGCCGAACTGTATCAAGTGATGTTAGAGGCTTCCAAGATCCCTGGAAGGTTCTACAGGAACTCATGGCCATGTGACATTCTGTCCATTGCTATGGAAACAAAAGAGCCCCCTGGCCATGCAAGGGGTATAGGTGTTAATGTCCTGTACAAGAGGGCTTTCACACTCAGCAAAGAAGAGAGGCTTAGCATGAAAAAAGCAAGGAGTGAAATGAAGCAGAATGCATTGTATGAAAGGTTGAGGAAGGAGATTTATCCGGCTGTTCAAAAGGATGTTGAGGAGTCGATGATGCAGAAGACTCTAACACTGATAGATAGCCAGCAGATGGGAGGGGAGGCAGGCATGGAGGATGCTTCTTATTACACGACAACACTGCACAAGAGTAGTTGTGCATCAGCTGACCCTAGCAACACTAAGACTGCAGCTGCTCGTGATGATGTTATATCTGATGTATCTGGAATGAAAGACAGACTGAAGGGCATGCTTACACATTATGAAGGTACATTAAAATGTGCAACAGCTTTGGTTTGCCCACCCTTCTTGGAAGATGGCCTCTTGTTGGACAATGTGCCATTGAAGCCGGGCTGTGTGAAGTGCTACGTGACTGAAGTAGACTTCTATGAGCAAAGGACCTTGGGAGAAACATAGTTACATCACATCCAGTGGCCACGAAAGGTAGAGTTCATCGATGAGATCCCTGAAGCCCCGCCATGAGCAACCATTGTAGCCCCTCAACCGGTGACGCTCTCCTTGCCACAGCAGCTCTCACGGGCTGGTGCATCAACCTGTGATCAGCCGGCCTGACTTTGTGGTGTACAGGCCATGTCATCCTCCGCCCCAAAGTAGCTAGTGCCAAGGCCTACAACTGCTGAAGACGCACCGCCAGTTCAGATGTCGGCCGCTGTCGGATTTTGGGTTCCGGCAAAACCCTTAAGGTTCGAATACTAGGGTGCGTGCGATGATCTCTCCCTCACCGATCACGCCCTCAAGCACTTCGCGCTCTCAAAGTCTAGCTCGACGAACTCGCAACACAAGAGACACAAGATTTATACTGGTTCGGGCCACCATTGCCGTGTAATACCCTACTCCAGTGTGGTGTGGTGGATTGCCTCTTGGGCTGAGGATGAATAGTACAAGGGGAAGAACAGCCTCCTGAGGCGAGGTGTTCTTGTGCTTGGTGGATGTGAGGATGGGTTGGATCTAGTCCAAGTTGAGGTGGCTCCGGTCCTCCTCCTACTGTTGTGGCTAATCCTATTTATAGAGGCCCTGGTCCTCTCCCCAAATATTGAGCGGGAAGGGAGCCAACAACGGCCAATTTGAAAGGGGACAACTAGTACAAGTTATCCTGACAAAAGCAGTCTTCGCCTGCCAAAGGCTCTCGTGGCAACGTCGTCTTGGGCTCCACGGTGACCTCTATCTTGCCGTCCTGCTGGTCTTGGTCTCGTTGCTCCGATATGGAAACCTTTGCTTGACGCCTCGGTACTCTTCGTCTGCGCTTGCCTCCTTAGCACCAAAGATGAAACAAGGACATTGTGCGCGCTGGCACCCGCCTGGCGCCCACCTGGTCTCAATCGTCATGGCTCACGTCATTGGAACCTCGCGAGGTTTGCCTTGTCTTGATCTCTCCACCCCTCGCGAGCCAGCCTGGTGAGGCCGCTCCTGAGGAGGTCTTATGTCACCTGCCTCATGAGGCTTGGCCCCTCGCGAGGGTCTTGAATGTTGTTCATGAAGATGGTCCGTACGGGCCTGCTTGAAGAGCCATGCCGTGGGCCGCAGGCAGGCAAGTTTGGGGACCCTCGTTCCCAGAACGCCGGCAGTAGCCCCCGGGCCCAAGGCATGCTCGGGCTTGGCTTCGAGGCGAAGCCAAGGGGCAAGTGCGGAGCACTGCGGGCCCCAATAGCCTGCGACCTTGGTCGATGCGTCGCAACTTATTGGACGTGGGCTTGATACCCGCATGGCTAGGCGGCCACCACGCTCTACACGGTTTCCCTCTCATTGTTGCCGCGCACTCCCCAGTTTTTCCGCTTCCTCGAAGCTTAGCCTCTCCCCCGATACGATCTGAGCTCAATCCTTCCATTGCCATGGCATCGAACCAGCCGGAGTAAGGGAAGAGTCCCATGTCCTCAGCCGAGCTAAGCCCGGCCGCTGAACCTGTCGTTGGCAGGTCACTTGTGCTCAACCAAGAAGCCATGGACAAGGTGTGTCCCATGCTCGCCTCCAGCTTCAATGAGTGGGGAAGGACGGTAGCCTAGCCTGCGTCTCATGCCCATATCGACCGGACAGCCACCGAGGTCCCATTCTTCATCAACGGCCTTTAGGCTAGCCTGGTCACTCCTTTCTCCGCCTTCTTCAATGAAGTGCTTTCCCATTATCAGATTCATATGTTGCACCTTGATCCCCAATCCGTGACCCTTCTTGCCGTCTTCAACTTTATTTGCGAGGCCATGGTAGGCATTGCTGCTTCCGTGGCCCTTCTCCGCCACTTCTTCTCAGGATGCCTTAGCTTTCAGGCCGTGACGGTGACGCTGACGTGGGGATTGACTTCGAGCTCCCACCATCCATGAGCGAGTTTCGGACACGGTGGGTATTTGTTGATGTCGGAGTGCTCAGCCCCCTACTCTCTGCTCCGTTAGCGCCTGCCATTCCTAGCTCTGGTTGGTGCCACCAAAGGCTCACTGATTCGTGCCTAGCCCCCGTATGGCTCAGGCTGAAGAGGCTCAAGGACCTTGACGTTACTGCGCCTATGGTGGTGAAGGACTTCATCCGGCGCCGAATTGCTCTGCTTCAGCGCCACTCTCGACCGATGTGGGCCTTGCTCAACAGCAAGGACCACATGAGACCTCAGCAGTCCGGGCTCCCCCTTGAGGCATGGCGAACGGTGCTCGAGGTCCTGACGGGTGTCCCATTGCCAGACGACATGCCGAGGAAGAGTTGCCTTCTGCACCGCTGCTTGAACAAGGCGACATTCGCGGAGCAGATGCCCTCCTTCCATGAGTGGGGGCTGCGTCTAGTCGGTCTGGTGGGGCCCCGTGAGAACCCTGTCGACGTCGTTCCCCTCCTTGCTGCTTGCGTCGGGCTCACCTCAAGTGTGGATGCAGGGGGGTGAGCACCGCTGGAGGCCGATGGCGCAGGTGCCGAGCTGCTGATGCCGCCCAAGGCTCCCGAGGCGTCGTACTAGGGAAATCATGACTCTTGCCCTAGGGCGGCGGTTGAGGGGGCGATGCAGTCCACGTCTCCTAAGGCCGGGGCTCCTGAGGCCTCGGCAGGTCGCTGCGAGGCAGAGCCCGATAGCTCCCCTCAACTTGGCGCTCCTGAGGCTGCCCATTCGAGCACTTCTTCAGTTGTGCCTCGTGCTGGCCACCATCTCCAGCGCTTTGGTCAGCTTTGCATGGACTTCGAAGAGCTCCGCAAGAGGAAGGGGTCCCCAAGCAGCGGCAGCGGCACCTTCGGGCCATTGAAACAAAGGAAGTACATCGTCGTTGATGAGTAAGTACCTTATATTGGTGATTCTCCGCATGCTGCTTCCCTTCCTGACATTGTCTCTTCAGGATCCCTTCTGCCAAGGCCGCGAAATCTCCATAGAAGCAGCCTCCTCTCGCCTCATTTCTCCTGCCAGACTCGAGCGCTGCAAGCCCGCGCGCTGCTCACGGCGTGGAGTCAACCTGGGAAGCCAGCCCGTCGACAAGGCGTCTTGAGCTCGTGCCTTCGTCGTCCTTCCTTCGTGGCCCTGCTTGGAACACAGGAAGCGTGCCAAGGGTTCCTCCCCTAGTTGTGGACGGCGGCTGGGTGGCTTCGGCCTTGGGCTCCTCTTCAAGCAGCGGGCCTCCTCTCGTTCAGGCTCCTCCCGAGGCCTGGCCTGCAACTGGGTGGGCGCCACCCCCCAGCCCCTTGCTGAAAGGGAGCGAGCTACTTCGGGCCCCATCTGTGGTCCCTGCGGCGGAGGACGGAGTCAACAACATGCTCTAGTCGGCACAAGAAAGGAGCATTGTCTGCCACGAGCTCTTTTAGGAGGCGATGGACGCGATGAACCGGCTGGGTGAAGAGCTCGTGGATGTGGATGCGCGCCTCGTGGCCGAGGGTCTTCCGCTGGTGGAGGAGCAGCGTAAGCTGAAGGTGGCTATCAACCTCGGGCGCCACCAATGCGAGCTTGATAATGCAAAGGCCAAAGTTTCCCTCGCAGCCTCCCGTGAGGCCTACTCCCAAGCACTGGAAGAGGCTCAAGAAGCTGACCACCGTCGCGAGGCCGCGGAGAAGCGCGTGTGGGAGCTCCAAGCCTGGAGCGCCTCCTTGGATCAGGAAGTGGAAGCGCGCAGAGTCTCCCTTGCGTCATTGAGGGGGACGTCCACCGAAGAGGAAGAGATCCGAAAGCGCGAGGAGGCGCTGCCGCTGGAAGTCGTGGAGCGTAGCCTTGAGCTCGAACGCCTAGAGATGAGGGAGCGTCAAGTTGCCCAAGCGGAGGATGTCATTGGCGCGCGAGAGGCCAGGGCCTAGCAGGAGGTCGATCACCGGGTGGCCGAGGCTCGTGCGGATCTCGAGGGCAGGTACGACCTGAAGCTGAAGCTTGTGGAAGCTGCAGCTGCTGGTAGGACTTCTTCCCTCAAGTCTAGGTTGATCGAGGTGGAGCGGCTTGAGGAGGCCGCCGCAGCCGCCCTGGTCTCGACGTAGGGCGAACTGGCCTCCGCCCGCGCTGAGCTGCTCCCTCTTCAGCAATGGGTTGCTGACACCGAGTTCATCGCGCGGCAGAACACGGAGGAAGTTCTTCAGAGGCAGACGCTGGAGCGCGTGCACGCCCCCATGCTCCAGGACCTCAGGAACAGGGCCAATATCACCCTAGGCCACATCTGCGATGAGAATGCTTCTCATCCTCACGCGAACGACTATGCCAGCCACCTCCGCTTCTTCACTGACGTTTTGACGCGTCTGGCGAATTGTTCCGAGAGAGCTCGCCAACTTGTTGAAGAGAGGGGCCGCGGCTTGCTTGGGCATGCGTTCTCCCGCATCTTCAGCCATCTCCAGAACACATACCCCAACTTTGATTTTGACGCCGCCATCGCTCCCGTTCCCGAGGCCATCCGGGGTAACCTATCGCGATGGGTGGAAGACAATGTGGACGTGCTGGTCGAGGCCTTCAGTTCCGATGATGATGGAGTGGTGGTCGCGACGGACGCGGAAATGTGGTCGACGATGGTGATCGCGGCGCTGGTGGAGGTGATGATGATGCCAGCGATGGTGGCAGTGATGCCAGCGACGCGTCTGTCGGTGTTCTGGGAAGGGGGGTCCCCAGACTTGCCTGCCTGCGGCTTGCGGCATGGCTCAAAGGGGGGCCCAGCACGGCCCATCTTCATCAACACAGACCCAAGACCCTCGCGAGGGGCCAAGCCTCGGGGGGCGGACGACACGGAGCTTCCTCAGGCATGGCCTCATCAGGCTGGCCCGCGAGGAGGCGGAGAGATCAAGGCGGGGTACCTCACGAGGTGCCCGTGATGCAAGCCATGACGACCAAAGGCGCTAGGCAGGCGCCAGCTGCGCAGTGTCCTCCTTTCCTCTTTGGTGCAAAGGGAGCAAGCGCATGCGAGAGCATCAAGCAAAGGCACCCGTTTTCGTGCAACGAGACCAAGACCAGTCCAACGGCAGGGAGGAAGTCATTGTGGAGCCCAAGCTAGCGTCACCACTAGAGCCTTTGGCAGGCGAGGACCAACTTTAGTCAGGATAAGTGTACCAGATGTTCCCCTTCAAAGTGGCCAATTGTTGGCGCCCTTCCCGCTCAATATTTGGGAAGAGGCCCAGGGCCTTTGCCTATAAATAGGACTAGCCACCCACAGGGTAGGAAAGATCGGATCGCAATCGAGAAGAGAGAGAGAGAGAGAGAGAAGGGTGACTGAACTCCTCCTAGCAGTTCGTCGCCCCAGCCAAGAATAGACCCTCGCGAGGCTGTTCTTCCTTGTATTGCTCATCATCATCAGCCCAAGAGGCAATCCACCACACCACACACTGGAGTAGGGTATTACACCACAATGGTGGCCCGAACCAGTATAAACCCTGTATCTCTTGTGCTGTTCTTTCCATAGCTTAGATCTTAGCGAGGCGGAGGGGTGCAGGTAGGTAGAAGGCGAAATCTCCGCGCACACCCCAGTGTTCGAACCCGAAATCCGACACTTGGCGCGCCAGGTAGGGGTGCACCGGAATTCGTCTTCCACCACCCCGTTCTCCTCCGACCATCGCGTCCATGTCTGACGCTCGTCAGGCCCGCGCCGAGCGCCGGGCCGCTCTCGCCTCCCGCATTGCCCAGACAACTCCTGTTGGTGGGCGTCCTCGCCATTCCCCATCACCTGTCGTCAACGCCGCCACCGGCCCGCCGGGGGATGAGCAGCAAGCGTCGTCTCAGCATCTGTCCGTGCGGCAAGACGGCCGCACCGCTACTCCCTCGCTCACCCCAGCTAGTTCTTCGTCCCGCGCGCTCCGCGCACCCATGGAGGCTCGAGCTGCGCTCATCGTGGCAAACGAGCTCCTGCGCTACCGTCCCGTTGACGACGTCTATGAAGAATAGCTCGACCGCGTCGCCGAGCTTGTCTGCGCCGCAGGGGGGCTCTCCTGCGCCGTCCATTCCGCTGCACCGCACCCCGCCCCGCGCGGGTGACGAAGCTCCAGGGGCGCCCCAGCCGCCTCCTCCTCAAGCAGGCACCATGGCTCCAAGGCGCGTGGCCCCTGGGCGGAACCCGCTCCGTTAGATGCCGGCGCGGCAAGAGCAAAGCTGCCAAGAAGTCCCTCGACCGCAAGAAGCTGCCCGGGCGCTCCCTCCTCCAGCACGCCGCGACCATGCTCCTGCTCCCGCACATCAAGACCCCGCGCTGCTCCCAGCTGTAGCGCGTGGCGACATGCAAGACCAAGCTCTCCATCACCCAAGGCCTCCCGTGGCCACAGCAGGCTGCCATGCCTTCACCACCGAGCGACGCAGCATCGCATGGCCCGACAAGTTCAAGCCAGACCTGCCTCCTCGTTACGACGGCACGGCCGACCCTGCGGAGTTCCTCCAGCTCTATGAGCTGGGCATCGAAGCTGCCAACGGAGATGAGAAGGTCATGGCGAACTGGTTTCCCATGGCGCTCAAGGATGGGGCCCGCACCTGGCTCCTCAACCTGGCTCCAGGCACGATCTCCTCCTGGGACGAGATGTGCACCTGCTTCATCGCCAACTTCCAAGGTACTCGCGACCGGCCACCCGCCGTGAGCGACATGCGCCGCATAAAGCAACAACCCGGAGAGACCATGCAGAAGTACATACAGCGCTTCAACAACGCACGCCTCAAGATTCCCAAGGTGACCGAGGAGGCCATCATCTCAGCCTTCTCCGACGGCGTGCGCAATGTCAAGATGAAGGAGGAGCTGGAAGATGCATGAAGACATGTGCACTTCCTTGGAGTTGTTCAACTTGGAAACCAAGTGCGCCAGGGCTGAAGAAGGGTGTCTCTCCCTCCTCGAGCTGCCTGCCGCAGACCCAGAAGAGAAGAAGCCCAAGGCCAAGGATGTGAAGCGCAAGGGGGCTGCCGTGCTCGCGGCAGAACCAGACACCAAGCGGGGCAGAGATCAGCCTGAATCTTCCAAGGGCAGTTGGTACTGTGTGTACCACCACCTCCACACCCACAACACCAACGAATGTCAAGAGCTCCGAGCCGTGCGAGACGGAAGGATCGGCCGTCGCCCCGACCATGGTGACTGGGGCTACGGTCGAGGAGGAGGAAGGAATGCAGGACACCGGGAAGACCGCTGCCCGCGCCAAGGGTGGCGCGATCGACCTCGCGAGGATAGCTGGCAAGACCCGCCTCGAGAGGGAGACTGGAGGGATCAGCCTCGCGAGGATCGCCCGCAAGGCAACGCAGGCCTCCCTCCGCTGCCGCCGCAGCCAAGGAGAAATGAGGACCGCCATCAGGACGAGGGGGCTGGGGGCTTCCAGGAGCCGCGCGCGATCGCCTGCATCCTGGGCGGGGCTCAAGCCCTAGCCTCTCAACGCATCTTCAAGCAGTTCGCCCGCGAAGTGAATGCAGTCCTCCCCAAGCTCGAAGCCACGTGCCCTCTCAGGTGGTCGGTGTGTGCCATCACGTTTAGCTCAGCAGATCAGCTCAAGTGTGCAGCCACAGCAGGAGTCCTCCCGATGCTTTGTTCCCCAATCATCAGCAACGTGGTGGTCACCAGGACCCTCATCGATGGCGGGGCAGGGCTCAACGTCCTGTTCGTGGAAACATTCAACAATCTCCAAGTGCCCTACAACCAGCTTCAGCCAACCAAGCCTTTCTCCGGAGTCACCGACGGCTCCACGATCCCGATTGGGCAGGTCCGCCTCCCTGTCACGTTCGGGGCACACGACAACTACCACACCGAGCTCATCGACTTCGATGTCACCCACATTTGCCTGCCGTACAACGCCATCCTTGGGTACCCAGTGCTGGCCATGTTCATGGCCGTAACTCACCATGGCTACAACGTCCTCAAGATGCCAGGAAGTGGCGGAGTCATCATGGTGCCCTGTGAAGAGAAGGACGCGGCGTGTTCCCTGGAACGAGCCTTTTCGGCCGCATCACTGGAAGACCCGGGTCGCGGAAGTAGGAGGCTTCCCGAGACCGCCCCTAAGAAGAAGAAGACATCGTCCGGCCCGGCCCCTCAGGAGGCAGGCCGCTCAAGGCCCGCGCCTGCCCAGGGGGAACCTCCTTCCATCGCATAGGAAAGCGCTCCCGGCGCCCTCCTCACGCAGGGCTCGGGGGCTCTCCCCTGGAGGGCCACCGACCTGGCTAAGGTCACGAGGGAGGCGCTTGGGCACCACATGGAGGTGTGTTTCGAAGCATGTTTCCCTCAAGAAGGAGTAAGGCAAGGAGAGCTAGACCCTCAGGAGTTCGTCAGCAAGGCCATTCAGGAGCTACAGGAGTCAAGAGTCATGAAAGGCGGCCGCCGCCTACCAGCTGTGGCTCCCCATCCAGGCGAGGATGGTGGGCTGCGCGTCTGCATCGACAAACCAGGGCTCAATCGAGTCGCCTCTCTCGAGCGCCTCTGGCCCTCGCGAGTGGGGCGCTACGAAGGTCCACCCCATAGCTACGTTCGCATGCCTTACGGCTTGCCGAATGCGGCTGCCACGTACTAGCGCCTCATGAGGGGTATCATGGAGGCTCAAGAGGCCAGGAGTTCCGCAGCCCTGGCGGAGATGGAGATGGTCCGCGAGGAGCCACCAGCGCCACCGGAGTCTCCCGAGGCCCCTGGGCCTTGGGGCTCGTGAGGATCGGCTTCTGCAGCCCACCGAGTCTGCTACACCAACACTCCTTTGTCCTCAACATCATCAGGTGACATCTTTCAAGTCTCATTTCTAGCTGGGAGCGCCCCCCAGGGCTGCATTATTCCCAGGCCGCGTGGGTCCGTCCCTGCGGCATGTATCCCTTTTATTTCATGTTGTTAGCTTACCTTGTTGGGGGCGCCCCTCGGGCTGCATCATCCCCCAAGTCGCTCAGGCCAGACCCAGCGGCATGTATCCCTTTTGTGTTTATTTCCGGCTATGCGTTCGACCCACCATGCTTGATTATTTGATGCCTGTCCACGGCACCTGTTCTTCTCCATGCCGACTACTTGCACGTTAAAGGGGGGGGGGGTACCTGAGCATCGTGACTCAGGGCTCTTACTGGCTCTCCAGCCCTCACCCTCTGGCCTTGTCCATGGCATCGCGACCTGGCATACCAGCGACGGCTGAGACCAGCTCGAGGGCCGGGACCCGAGGATGTAGAGTGCCGGCATCTAACCAAATTTGCAGGGACACATCACAAGATAAGGCCCAGTGCCAGGCGCAACCCGCCTAGAGGTAGGGCCCCGTGAGTCCCACCCTGGCTCACGGGTGCCCAGATACACCTTGCCAGGCCCTACCGTGCCAGCCACGTGTTAGGGCGGGGCTGTACACGCCCCGGGGGCTCCTCCCGGAGGGGAGCCCCCTCCCACGTACCAGTGGAAGCACCATGCTCCGTGCTGGCTGACGACACTGCCGAGGAGCGGCTATGCCCGTACACATACGGAAGCGCTATGCTCCGCGCTGCTGAAAAACAACTGAGGGCGGCCCCCGGGCCGCATCAACCTGAGGGAGCCCAGAGCTCAGTGTCTAGCCTCATCGTAACGCCTCCCCTCGGGAGTGCCGCGCGAGGGGGCTGGGCACGGGGGCTGCGCCTGGGTCACGCTCAGACGCACGCCACCCAGCCAGGCCCCCCCGGGCCTGGTTCGCCGCGCGTCTCTCCCCGAGCGGAGCCAAGGTACGAAGGTCGTTTGAGCGTCAAGGGGGACTCCTGAGCATCGCGACTCAGGAGCCTAACTAGTCACGTAGCCCCTCACTCCTTAGTTCCGAAAGGCTAACGGCGGTTGAGGTATGCGCGCGGCCGGGCTCTGCAGACGTAGAATGGTAGATCCACCCACATCACATCTCCCTACTTGCTGTTCGTGGGCCAAGGGGGACTCCTGAGCATCGCGACTCAGGAGGCTAACTTGTCACGTAGCCCCTCACTCCTTGGTCCCGTCCTGGTTTCCGGTCGGGGCTAACGGCGGCTGAGGTATGCGCGGGGCCGGGCTCTGCCGGCGTAGAACATAAGCAAGTAGGAAGGAAAAGCATAAATTTCAAGGAATTCAAAAGCAAATATTACAGTCCACACTGTTATCTCAATGCCAAACGCAAGTTTAAATGCCTCCCCGAGGCATGATACATGTGCAGGAATTAAAGGCAGGACAGGAGCCACAACGGAGTCACTTGTCGGCGGTGGAGTAGCGCGGAGTGGGTTCGCCTCATGGAGCAGCGGGGTCGGCAGCGCCTTGCTTCAGCTTGGTGCTGAAGGCCCGGAACTTCCCCAGCAGAGCCTCTGCGCGACCCTTCACGGCCTTGGCAGTGGCAGCGGCACGCTCGCCGCTTACTGGCTCCGGCAGGCTGTTGAGGTCGACGTCGGGATCGCGAAGGTAGATGTGGGTGAGGACCCGCGTCAGCGCTGCAGAAGACAGGACACGCACCTCGGCCTCGGCTGTGGGGCCAAGGCCAAGGGCGACATCTTCAAGAGCGCGAACCAGGAAGGGAAGCAGCTTGGCGGGGCCGTCCTCGGCGCCAGCCAGCGGGCTCTCCAGGCCGCTGTCGTAAAGCGTCCTCAGCGAGGAGCGAGCCTTCGCCTCCATCTCCGTGAAGGCCACGCGGTCCTCGGCAAGAACCTGGGCCTTGTTGTCCAGCTGGACCTTCCTCGCCCCCAACTCCTGCTCCAGCGCGCCTAGGCGGCCACGGCGCCTCCTGAGCTTGACCTCCCTCTCCTTGACGGCCGCCTCGCGAGCCTTCATGTCTTCTTCCTGCTCTTGGCGAAGGCGGGCCTCTTTCGCGAGCTGGCCCCGCAGGCCTTGCAGCTCGTCCTCCAGCGCCTTGCAGCGACCACGGACGTCGACCACCTCCCCCAGGGCTGCGTCATGAGTAGCCTTCGCCTCAAGGACGGCCTGCCTCTCCTCATCGCAAGCCGTCGAGGCCTGGACCAGCGGCGCCCGAATAGAAGGTCGGAGCGAATCCATCCTGAAGCCAGCTCCAAGCGCCCGGCCACCAAGCGAGGGTCGGCGCCAAGAAGATCCTGCCGCAGCCGGTCCAGCTCAGCAGCAGCACGATCCAGGACGGCAGGAGGAGTCGGAGAGACAGCAGTCGGTGGAGTAGGAGGAGAAGGCGGCAGCGCGACCACAGCATCCTGAGGCGGAACTTGCTGCGCCCCAACGGCTGAAGTGGCAGCAGCAGGCAAAGGCACCTCTGGAGTCACTTGGGCCATGGGAGCTGAGCTCGCCCCAGCCGGCTCAGCCAGGCCTCGCGAGGACGACCGGGCAGGAGAAGCCCGTGCGTCGCGGTCACCTTCCTTCACGGGCAGAGGCACTGCCACGGATGGAACCTCAGGAGCTCCCTTCGGCTTCTTTGCTGCGGGCGCCAGCCTATCCAAGAGATGGGGACGTCAAGCCTCAGAAGCAGAACAAGAAATAAAGACAAGAATCAAGCGCTTACGGGTCGTCGCCAGTGAGCTCAAGCGGCCTCCGGCCAAATTTGAAGCCCGAAAGCCAGCTGGAAGAGTCAACCTCGGGAAGCTTGGAAGCGGAAGGCGCGTCAGCGGTCCGCCTCGGGGCCGGGACAGACCCGCGGGAGATCAGCCCGGTCCTGTCCTTCTTCGGGATCGGGGGCAAGCTCCCGCCGTCCTGCTCGTCATCATCCTCTTCATCATCGCTCGGAGAGAGGCGGAGAACGCGGGACTTGCGCCAGGGGAGGGGAGCCCTCGACTCTCTGTCAGTCGCCTCGGAGTCAGGCCCTTTTTCCCGCTCCCCTCCTTCCTTCTCTTCGCTGGAGTCGTTGGAGGACGTGCCCACCGATTCCCCGGGAGTTTCCATGGGCACAGGCCTGTCCCCGTTGAAGACGGGCATGGACTCCACTACCTGCTCCCAGTCGTCGCGGAGGAACAAGGGCGTAGGAGCGCCCTCCAACCTCGCCACATCGCCCCCGACCAGAGATTGGAGGACCGCAGCCAGATCTTTGTCGGCCAAGGCCGCGGGGCTCGGATGGGGCCTCCACATTGGAAGTGAGTACTGCCTAAGCGGAGCTAGCTAGTGCTCTAGGAATTCCCTCAGCAGCGACGCGCCGCCATGTTGGCCGGCCTCAGGTCCGCGTCCATCTTCTCCAACACCAGCTTCGCGTGGGGATTCGCGAGCTCCGCTCGACCCCAATCGCTGGAGCTCGTGGGTTGCTCCGTGGGCAAGATCAGCCAAGGGTGGATGCGCCCAACATCTGACAAGACACACTTGCTCCTGAAGCCCTCAATCCTTTTCCCGGGGTTCAAAATGGCAATGGCGCCACCGTACGCGATGAAGCTCGCGCACACGGAAGCAGGACCGCAAGAGGTCCGGAGGTAGAAGTAGTGGCGCAGCAAGGCCACTGAGGGCTGCACCCCTACGTGAGCCTCGCAGTAATAGGCGAAGATTGCTAGGAGAAGGACGAAGTTGGGGTGGAGATGCAGAGCCTGTAGCTTATAATGGCGGAGGACAGAGAAGAAGAACTCGGAGAAGGGAGGCACCAGGCCAGCAGCAATGGAGCTTACAAAAAACGGATCGAAGGTGCTCCCTTGGCCCTCATGGGTGGCGGAGCCGGCCTTGAACACCTTCCCCCCGTCGATGCCCTGTGCCGCCGCCATCCGACGCAACCGAGCGAGGCTCGCCTCCGACACGTTCTGCGAGTCCAGGGCAGACGAGTACCAAGCTCCGACCAGGGACTGACGAGGCGCCATGGCTTCCTAGGTCACGCGGTCGGAGTAGATCAGGAAATTTTGGAGGAAGGAAGGAGAGGCGCAAGAAAGGGGATCTAAGCAGCAACCGGAGAAAGCAAAAAGCAAAGCCTTGGCAGATGCCGCTCCTTTATCAACTCGCGCGGTTGTTGAGGCGCTCATGTCCAATCAACCGCCACGCGGCGCCCAAGGCCGCAGGCTGTTAGGGCCCGTGGTGCTTCGCTCTTGCCCTTTCGCCTCCCTGCACGGCCAAGTCCGGGCGCGCCTTGGGCCCGGGGGCTACTGTCGGTGTTCTGGGAACGGGGGTCCCCAGACTTGCCTGCCTGCGGCCTGCGGCATGGCTCAAAGGGGGGCCCAGCACGGCCCATCTTCATCAACACAGACCCAAGACCCTCGCGAGGGGCCAAGCCTCGCGGGGCGGACGACACGGAGCTTCCTCAGGCACGGCCTCATTAGGCTAGCCCGCGAGGAGGCGGAGAGATCAAGGCGGGGTACCTCACGAGGTGCCTGTGACGCAAGCCATGACGACCAAAGGCGCCAGGCGGGCGCCAGCCGCACAGTGTCCTCCTTTCCTCTTTGGTGCAAAGGGAGCAAGCGCAGGCGAGAGCATCAAGCAAAGGCACCCGTTTCGGTGCAACGAGACCAAGACCAGTCCAACGGCAGGGGGAAGTCATTATGGAGCCCAAGCCAATGTCACCACCAGAGCCTTTGGTAGGCGAGGACCAACTTTAGTCAGGATAAGTGTACCAGATGTTCCCCTTCAAAGTGGCCAATTGTTGGCGCCCTTCCCACTCAATATTTGGGAAGAGGCCCAGGGCCTTTGCCTATAAATAGGACGAGCCACCCACAGGGTAGGAAAGATCGGATCACAATTGAGAAGAAAGAGAAAGAGAGAAGGGTGACTTAACTCCTCCTAGTAGTTCGTTGCCCCAGCCAAGAACAGACCCTCGCGAGGCTGTTCTTCCTTGTATTGCTCATCATCATCAGCGCAAGAGGCAATCCACCACACCACACACTGGAGTTGGGTATTACACCACAACGGTGGCCCGAACCAGTATAAATCATGTATCTCTTGTGCTGTTCTTTCCATAGCTTAGATCTTAGAGAGGCGGAGGGGTGCAGGTAGGTAGAAGGCGAAATCTCCATGCGCACCCCATTGTTTGAACCTCAAGGGTCTGCTAGAACCCGAAATCCGACAGCGTCTGAGGGCGATCTGGGGGACGCGGCGAGTGACATGTCTGAAAGATCCCATGTTTCCCAGCTATTTGTCCTACACACAGCAGCTCGGGTGCAGCCCTTGAGGTTGTAAGAGCATTTTGGGAGGGGAAGCCCCTCATGTAAATATACTACTGCCTCTATCTTGTTAGGTCGAGTTGAATATGTGTCTTCGTGAACTCACGTATCCTGGGGAAAAGTTGTTGTTGCGGTTTACCTTAGCCTGGACGAGCCCCAAACCGGCCCGTGAGGTCGCGAGTTTCCGGGAAGCTCCTGAGGAACTCGTCGTCACGCCCGAGGGGGGCGCATGATAAGCAAGCGCTAGTCGTGGCGCGCGTGCGCCATGCCTAGCCCCGCTCGCGAGGGGGAAGCAACAGGCGCAAACTCCGAATTAAGGCAAGAACCAGATAGCAAGAAATTGCTCGAACGAGAAAAGGCACCCCCCGCGCGCATCAATGAAAATTCAACTTCAACTTAAATCCAAATCCAGATGGCAGGGTTACAGAAAAGAGATCCAAAGCAAATGGCCGTGTCCGGCACCTAGTCTAGTCTTCTTGTCTTCAAGTCTTCTCACCAGCGCGGAGCTAAGTGCTGCCACTAGGACGTGGGAGGGAGCCCCCGAGGCCCGAGGGCGGCACTCCTGAGGCTCCGGGGCGTGTACAACCCCACTCATTATTACATGAGAGTGTCACGAGCGGAGACCTTCACAAGCGTGAGCCTTACTTCATATCGCTAGATGAGGGCCCCGCCTTGCGCCTCCCTCGACCACCATTGGGGGCGACTGGTAACCAGGATGACACCAAGGGGCAAAGGGGACGCCAGCGGCGCCCTCGGCGACCATGGTTCCTCTGCCGGGGGAAGGCTCTGGAGCACCTCCTCGGTAGAGGGCCTACCTCTGGGGGACGCCTTGCTCCGTGCGGCGTGGGGAGGGCCTTGCTCCCGGCCCCTCTCCTGCAGCCCCCAGCGTGCCCCCCTGACGACAGGGAGGCCGACGAGCTAGGGCCACCATCCACCATTGCGACCTGATCCTCCTGCGTCCCATGGTTAGCGTAAGCCTTCTCCTGAGAAATTAGTGGTACCCTGTAGCTGTTGTTGCTGGCGCGGTTGGTAAGGCTTCCGGAGGGCTCCTGAAATGTGCCGACTTCTAGCACCTCCTCCTCCCAGCCCGGCTCGAGGAACGAGCCAGGGTCATCCTCCAGCATGACCTCCTGGTCCAGCATGCGGGGTACGTAGGCCTCCGAGGCCATCGCCTCAAAGACCTCGCCATAGTGCCCCACGCTCCATGTTGCCCCGCCCAGCATGCCGCCTTGAGGATGGTAGGGTTGCATCCCGCCGGGGCCGTAGGTGGCAGTGCTCGTGCCCGTGCCCACCAGAGTAGCGCTGGTGTCCATGAATCCTAGTGGCGCGCCTGTGGGCACGCGGGAGCAACGAGGCCTGCCATGCGGCCTTGTCGCGGCTTGAGGTGTGAGCAGAGAGTAGAAAGCTGGTGCTCCCGAGGCCGTGGCGTCCAAGAGCTCGGCGACATGCTCCAGCAATGCATCTCGGCCGATCTCCATTAACCATCATCGCAGCAGCTCCCGAGCCACTGTGAGCACAGCCCTCGTGTTTGCTTGCTCCCATCGGGTGTGTGGTGCCGTGTCCGCGGCGTGGCTTGAGGCACTTGCAGCTGCCCGCACTTGTCGCGGATTAAGGGAGGACGGCGGGTGACCGCGTCGCCCACACCCCGTCGTGTTTGGTGGTGCGCGTGCTGCCTAGGGCACTGGGTTGAGGTCTTCTTGAGCGGGCGGCGCCGCCTGGGCTGGCCAGGCCACCCAGCGGTCGATGTTGGTCCTTGAGTTGCCGGACATCGGAGTCGTGGAGTGTCGGGGGATCAACGAGCGGATCAACTGGTGGAAGAAGAGCTCTGGCGCAACCCTACCTGGCGCGCCAAATGTCGGATTTCGGGTTCCAGCAAAACACTTAAGGTTCGAACACTGGGGTGCGCGTGAAGATCTCTCCCTCATCGATCACGCCCTCAAGCACTTCGCGCTCTCAAAGGCTAGCTCGACGAACTCGCAACACAAGAGACACAAGATTTATACTAGTTCGGGCCACCATTGTGGTGTAATACCCTACTCTAGTGTGGTGTGGTGGATTCCCTCTTGGGCTGAGGATGAACAGTACAAGGGGAAGAACGGCCTCCTGAGGCAAGGTGTTCTTGTGCTTGGTGGATGTGAGGATGGGTTGGATCTAGTCCAAGTTAAGGTGGCTCCGGTCCTCCCCCTACTGTGGTGGCTAATCCTATTTATAGAGGCCCTAGTCCTCTCCCCAAATATTGAGCAGGAAGGGAGCCAACAATGGCCAATTTGAAAGGGGGCAGCTAGTACAAGTTATCCTGACAAAAGCAGTCTTCGCCTGCCAAAGGCTCTGGTGGTGACGCTGTCTTGGGCTCCACGGTGATCTCTGTCTTGCCGTCCTACTGGTCTTGGTCTTGTTGCACCGATACAGAAACCTTTGCTTGACACCTCGGTACTCTTCGTCTGTGCTTGCCTCCTTATCACCAAAGAGGAAACAAGGACACTATGCACGCTGGCACCCGCCTGGTCTCAATCGTCATGGCTCACGTAATTTGAACCTCGCGAGGTTTGTCTTGTCTTGATCTCTCCGCCCCTCGTGAGCCAGTCTGGTGAGGCTGCTCCTGAGGAGGTCTTGTGTCGCCGCCTCGCGAGGCATGGCCCCTCGCGAGTGTCTTGAATGCTTGATGGTGAAGATGGGTCATACGGGCCTGCTTGCAGAGCCACGCCATGGGCCGCAGGCGAGCAAGTCTGGGGACCCCCGTTCCCAGAACGCCAACAGCAGCTGAAGCAACTGGGGGAGACCCAGCTGCAGCACATGCTCAGCAGACCAACTTGGTGGAACGGACTGCTAAGCAGTCTGATGCTTCAGAACCGCTTGCTAAGCAGTCTGTAGGTCCAAAACCGACTGCTCATCAGCCCGTCGGTCCTCAGTCGCGTGATCAGCGTACCAATGCCTCAGCACTTCCTGCTCAGCAAACCAACGCGTTGGCACGGCCTCCTCAGCACACCTACAAGTTGGCACTACCTGCGCAGAAACCCGACATAGCTTCAACGCATGGTCAGAAGTCTGATGCCTCTGCTTCAACAGCCCAGCAGTCCATCACAGCAGCACCGCCAACTCAGCGGTCCGACATAGATAAACCATCTGCTAAGTAGTTCGTCCAAGCTTCACCGTCTGCTCCAGAGTCTACTTTGTAGGCAACCAGACGCTCTGCCAGAAATGCTTCAAGTACCAAGAAAGAAGTGGCCAAAAAGGCTACACCCCCGAGGAAGCGCAGCGGGAAAGTGAAGAGGAAAGAGAACGATTGCCTCTTACTTAAAGCACTCATCGCCTAGAACCAAATTAACAGCAACTTATTTGAATCGGGGAGTAACATTATTTCTGACGACATGGATGATGAAGAAGTACATTTTTTGCTTGCTAAAGGTAAAGCAGACATACTTCAAGCACGCAATTACGTCCATGGCCAGCCATTTCTTGTTGGCGAATAGTTTGATGAGTGCAGCTCCAGTTGACGCGAGTTACATGAATATTGCATGGATCTAATGTCAGAAGGTCATCATGGTTTGCTAGTCCACTTCAACAGAGATCATTTCTGACACGATGCTGGTTCCATCAATGTGAGTTTCGAGGATTTATATCTCTTCTTGAACTTCAACGAGCTCAATGCCACTGTTGTTAGATGCCTGATTTTGTAACACTGGTATGCGTCGGTGCTATACAAACGGTTTTTAACCCCTTTCCGCGACGACATTTGAACCATCGCCTAGTGAGTGATGGTGATAGGGGGGTCCTTCCCACATGACCCAAAAACCGTCGGGGATATGCCCTCCTGGCACACACGCTCGGCAAAATGAGGTCATGTGTGACCGGCGAGCGCTCAAATACGGAAATACGTACAGTAGAGCTAAAAATACAATTACACAAGCGAAATTGTTTCCGGTCGCAAGTACATCCCACACAGTCAGTCCCTGCTAAATGTTTTGGTTCGTATGTACATCCCACATAGTCGCTCCAAGGAAAATGTTTCCATTCAAAGGTACATCACACACAATATTCCCCGTTAAATCTTTTGTGATAGCGTTGCAATTGCACGCGATATTAACAATTTTATCGTTTGTGTTATTGAATGCATCACACACGGTGCGTAGAAGAAACTGTGTGGCAAAGGTTGTCCATCACACAAAGTTTTTATGTGGTAAATGTTTGCGCAAGGTAGCCTAAAGCAAACAGTCAAGAGGATGTCGTGTGTGCAGTGGAGATTGATCGCACACGTAGTGGATCCTAGAAACGTTTTTGCTCTCCACGTCTATTGTAGACGTTTCGCTTTTGCAAACCGTGTGTAGTGTAATCCCCAATTAATCCCTAATTTGAAAATCACATGTTTTGAATTTGAAAGTAGGCAATCACTTATTTCATATCCAACCATGTTTATTACAAATATATATTCAACCACGAATGCATAATTCGATGCATAGGTACATATACTGAAGAACTACAGAAGCACCAAGTAAAGAATGATGAACCACCGTTGTACTAAAGACTGTAAAGAGAGAGGCGAAAGACATTCTGGTCGCTGGAGAAGGTGTAGCGGAATGCCCATATTGTGCCCTCCTCCATGCGTAATGCGTGCACGACTCTAGGCCAACCCCTTGTAATGGCTTCCCGTCCATCCTTCACTGTCTCCATTATGACTTCTCGGTGCTCATTGTAGTCTAGATGAAATACTTTAACCTTCATTGCGTCTCCACCAATCATGTACTTTGCGAGGTAATCTTGAGTGAACTGCTTCGGGAACCACTGCGAACGAAAAAGATTCAGACATTGTTGTCTAACAACTCATTATGGGTAGTAAAAAGAGAAGGTGCAGAGTTTGTAGTTACCATCCTATAGCTCACTGTTGTGTTGGATAGAACATAAACAAATAATTTTCTTTCCACCATTCATATCTTTTTGCTAATAATCCTTATCAGTTTCCTCACTTGATGCTTGTTCATGAATATCTCATTGCCCCATACGCAAAAAGGGTCGATGCGGAATCCTTACCAAGGGCTTATGTACCTACATGCAACAAGTCAATATTAGAAGCTAACAAGTGTCCAGGCCTGGATCTATATGCACTACATTATGGAACGACAGGGGGGAGTACAAGCCGAGGGATGAAGCTAACCTCGGCGGAAAATGGTGGCTACTCCCGTTGTTGTCCTGCATAACTAGTGGAAAGGCATGATAAGTACAGCAACCTTAACATCAAACAAATATAGCAAAGGTAAACAACATCATCTCCAAATGATACCTTGAATGTGTTGGTTTCAGCATTTTGTTAAAGCAGGTATAAAATGGAAGGCAATGTTACCGACGGCAGGTTAACAGCCATCAAATATTGCAATTCAAACTAGTATTGTTGAAAATGAATAGAACATAGGTAATGCTTAAACATCACACTGGATAAATGTGTATAACTGAAACAAAGGGCATGTGTTAACTACACCAGGAATAACTGGAACCAAATATAGTCGTTCAAACTGGTATTGATGTAGTCGAGCGACACAGTTCTGACTTGCACATAATGAATAACACATTGTGAATGACTGAAATAAACAAGGCATAAATGACCAGTATAACAACCAAATATAGCCATTGAAAACTGGATAGAGTCTCACTGCAACCAACCTAACAAGCAAATACAGATAAACAGGGCATATGCTCGAAAACTGGAGAAATGCTCACTGCAACCAACCTAACAAGCAGATACAAATAAACAAGGCATCTGCTTCATAACTGGACAAATGCTAAAAGAAGCAACCTAACAACCAAATACAGATAAACAAGGCATCTGCTTGATAACTGGACAAATGCTCACTGCAACCAAACTAAGAACCAAATATATATAAACAAGGCATCTGCTCGATAACTGGAAAAATGCTCACTCCAACCAACCTAACAACCAAATACAGATAAACAAGGCATCTACTCACTATAAACAACCAAATATAGCCATTCGTGAAACTGAAGTGGACAATTCATACTTAAACATCACATGGCCCTATTGAACAATACATTTTTGCATAACTAAAATAATTAAACACGGCACAGTTAAAGCACCGCACGACAAATGCTACTACAACAAAGGGTACGGGTTGGCAAGCTAGAAAAGGTAAGATTTGCTGATAGAATGTTGCCTCACATTTCATGGACGATATCCTTCCAGTTGGAAGAGCAAAGACCCATGGTGCACTCTCTGATGTCACAGATGGGCTGTTTCACCTTAGAGGAACCTTCGTGGGTACCCTCCTGTGACACTCCAAAATTTTAATTTGGTTTTTATCAAAAACTTTGTGGTTTTTGAAAAGAGGCCATTTAATTTTTTTGTTTTTCAGAAAACCTTCCTCTTAAAAAACTTCCTTTGCTTTGGCAAGGATTTTATCTTTTTCAAACTTTGGTGTTTGATCTTTTGAAACTTCTTCTCTGTTGGTTCCCTCTCAAATTTATTTTGGGAGTTTAATCTTTTTCTTTTAAAAAGAAACTCTATGAAAAACTTGGGATTTTCATATCTTGAGAACCACCCATGACTTTGTATTTTGCCCATGTGGTAAAACCCCTCCAAAACCTCCCATCCTCCTTGTAATCAACCTAAGTTCTCTGTCCCAACTAATCCAAGCAAGTTTTGGATTTTATTCTAATTATTTTTCCTCTCAAATCAACTCTGAAAATTATTTGGAGCCTGAGTGATTTTCAAAGCAAGTACCCTTTTGCATTTGAGTTTTGACCTCAAACCAACTCTCCTGGATAGTCCTTTGTACCCACAACCCAGAACCATCTTGATCCACTCCTCCTCTTTTCAAATTTTTCAAAATTCAGTCTCTGCAAGTTTGGACCAGATTTGCCAAATTTGATGAAATTCATATCTACACTCCTCCAAAAATTCCACCAAAAATCATGCAGCCTACTGGAGCAATGAGAAGCCACTCCACCAAAAATCAGCTCAAGGAAAAATCCCTAGAGGCAAAAAACATTCTGTCGAACACCTGAGCTGCACTGTTCCTTTGCAAGTTCAGAAAGTTCAGAGATTCAGTTATTTTTTTCCTTCGTCAAACTCGGTCACGCGGCCACAGTGCGCCCTGGCGCGTTGCACACAGCCTCTTCTCCCTGGCCAGCACCCCGCACGCACGCTTGGCCGATTCCTGGCGTCGGTAGCAACGAGCCTCGCCGGCGTTGGAAGCTTCTGCGGTGGCTGCACCTTCCGTGGCGGCCAACAAGGGCCCGAGCCCTCTCGCTACGCCACCCGGCGCCGCCCAACACCCCCTGGCTCTCCGCGTGTCCCTGCCATGCCACCGCACGCCCGTGGCACCGTCGCCGTGGCCCGGCAAGCACGGAACGTGCTCCCTGCCGCCGACGGGCCGCGCCACCCCCGTTCCGTCGAGCTCGCCCATAGCACCAAATCCCAGCCCGTTTAGCACCTAAATGGAACCGGTGGACCTCAACGACGATGCCCAAGCCCCTAATCCCACTGCACATCCACAGCACCGCCGTAATCACTCGCCGGAGACCCCCGTTCACGGCAACCGCCTCGGGCCGCCTATAAAAGGGCCCCCGAGCTCACCCTCGTGCACGCATCATCACCACTCCTCACCAACGCCCCGCCAGGCCACTAGGAGGACCTCGAGGAGGTCTCCTCCCCCAACTCCGGCCGCCCCGATCCGCCTCGGCCTCCACCACGATTCGCTCCGGTGAGGCCATCTCCGGCGCTCTAACCCCGTCAATTACTCCCTCTAGCTACCAGGAGCCTAACCCCCTCCTCAATTTGATCTCTGCAGCCCTCTCCGACGAGTCCCTCGACCACCCGAGCCGCCGTCCGCCGGAGCCAGGCTCGCCGTCGACGTGGTACTCGCCGGCGACCACCACCACCACCAACCGACGCGGAATGGCGCCCTGAGCATGGAGGTACCCTCCGATCCCCCTGCCTCGCCGTGGATCGCTGTCGGCGACCACCACGGCTCTCGGGCGCCGACGAGCTTCGTTTCCCCCTTTTTTTTGAAAGTTCAAACCTGACAGGCGGGACCCACTGTCAGCCTCTCTGTCCTTTCTAAACGAAGCGTTTTCTGAAAACGCTTCTGCCAAATGCGCTTTCCCTTTGGGCTGGCGTAGTTTGTGCCGAAGCGTTTTCTGTTTTTATAAGCTAGCCCCTGGAAATCTTCTGTTTCATTACAGATGAGTCCCTGGACAAAAACCCTTATAACTTTTAAGCAGAAAAGTATTTTTGATTGATTCTTTTTCTGTTCTCTTTAAAATTTTGTCTAGTTTTTTATCAGATTTATTTGAAAAATATTTGGAATACTTTTTGTGCACCCCTTGGTATTTACGATAGCGCATATATTTTCTTTATACCGTAGATACCGAAGGAGGTGACGGAGCCGCGAACTTCACCGAACTAGGCTCCGACTACTCTGAACCAGGCAAGCATGTTTGAACTTTTGATATGATGAGTGTCTTGGCATGTTTTGCATTTAGTTAGTTTCATGGCATGTTGAGAAGCATATCGATGAACGTTATTTTATGCAATATTGAGGTAAGTGAGCTCGATGATCCATAAGTGGATGGATGTGAGTATGAATGGCCATGTGTTGGCATGAGGATGGGTAAGATGGCAGTGTCGTAGCATGCCAGTCTTATGCCAGACTATGTGACTTCAGTGTCAAACCGTATCGGTCCAGTTCCTCTCATTTCCTTCCCTGTACTTCCACATGTTTTCCGCAAGGAATATGGTTTAGTAAGTTGCAAACCGCTTTTCTGGTACACACCAAAAGGAGAGGCCGTGATGATGGTTCCATGGCCCTGGATTAAAGCCAGTCATCCGGTTAGGGGGCATGGGTGTTTCCGGTTGGGACCGAGAGGGGGGCACCCCTTAGAGCGCGCGTATATAAATTTGATCCCATGCTATTCGAGATTGTGATCTCCCCATCTCAAAAGTTTTTCTTGGACGATGTCTAGGGTGATTCCTAGCATCGAGAGGTAGGATGGGTGTGTACTGGTTAGCTGTGTTTTCTTCCGAAATACCGTAAACGGAACTAGTCCTTCGTGACTACGGAAATCCGTTGGCTGTGGGAAAAATTTTGTACAAACTCTGCAGAGTCATATATTCCTCCAAATCATCTATTCCCTGTCCTAGATCGATATTATCTTATCCTAATCAAATGTCAGTTTTGATGGCAAAGACTCCGGTGAATCCATGAGTGCTAATTCCGGTTAAATGATTATTCCTGTGGATGGACTAACCCATTTATTCTCATGAATTAAATGTTTATTATGAGTATTATTTACTTGTGAATAAAAGCCCTTTCTGCGATGTCGCTCAGACGTCCGACTGTGGCATTGTTGTATTTTACTTTCTTTTCAAGCCCTTTCTGTGATGTCGCCCAGACGTCCGACTGTGGCATTTCTTTTAAAGCCCTTTCTGTGATGTCGCCCAGACGTCCGACTGTGGCATTTCTTTTAAAGCCCTTTCTGTGATGTCGCCCCGACGTCCGACTGTGG
>NC_041386.1:193338353-193348281 GCF_002162155.2 Triticum dicoccoides
ATTTCTTTTAAAGCCCTTTCTGTGATGTCGCCCAGACGTCCGACTGTGGCATTTCTTTTAAAGCCCTTTCTGTGATGTCGCCCAGACGTCCGACTGTGGCATTTCTTTTAAAGCCCTTTTTGTGATGTCGCCCCGACGTCCGACTGTGGCATTTCTTTTAAAGCCCTTTCTGTGATGTCGCCCCGACGTCCGACTGTGGTATTTCTTTTAAAGCCCTTTATGTGGTGTCGCTAAGACGCCCGACTGTGGCATCATTTCCTTATATTTATTTATTCACCTTTCGAGGCGTCGCTTCAGACACCCGATCGGTAGTTATTTAAGTGTTGTTGAGATTTCAGGCGGACTACCGCCGTTTCCCTTTTACTTACCTTGTTATGCTAATTTTTGAATGTACATTGGTGAATTATTCATGACGCATCCATGCATGCATTTGTTATATCTTACGTCCGAACTGTCTTGCGAGTACTTTCAAAGTACTCACTGGCTTGTTGATTTGGCCAGATGCTGACGAAGGCGATCTCATGGATGAAGAGTTTGATAGCGAGTCTGACACCTAGAGGAGTCCCAGTCAGTCTCGTGCGACCCTGGATTTGGTCACTGTTTTATATCCGCTTCCGCTACCAAATAAATTCATCGAGCCTCACCTCGACGCTCGATGAGACGACAGACTTAGAGTCTTGTATTTCTCTCCCCGCTGTGTTTCTCCACCACCGCCCTATCCTCGAGTCAGTAGTATGCCTCCACACCACTGTGTCATGTCCGCCATTATGTATAATTATTGGTGTGCTTGTAATAATTTGGTTGAGCAACCATAGTTCGACCCTGTAATATATTTTATGCTACTGGCTTATTGTATCAAGAATTTGTCTACCAGTGAGGAGGATTTCTCTCATACTGGACTCAAAAGATTGGTTTCTCAATAAATATTTTTATTGGAAAACCGGTCGTGACAAGCTTGGTATCAGAGCCGGGCTGACTGTAGGAAGCCACTAGGTGTGATCGCTAATTGGTTATTAGCATGATAGAGCTAATTTATATTTCAGTCAGCATAAATTTATGATCTGACCATGCAGAATTTTTGCCTACTTTTGTAGATGGCCGACAACAGCTGCGAGTCTCAGACCTTCGCCAACGCGCCCGATGGGTTCGTCAAGCTTCTTTCCTTCATCGTTCAAGTCGCGATGGGGCCATCTGTGCACCCAGTCTTCACACTCTGCCAGCACCGAGTCAACGACAGTCTGACCATGCACCAGGCCGCGGTGCAGTTCAAGGGAGGGCATGGTGAGTTACGCCGCTTCCGGTTCGTGGGAAGAGCCATGCCTACGGAGAGGCATGCTATGCAGATGGCAGCCCGCGAGGCGATAGCTCGTCTCAGGGATGTCCTCCCCGTGATGAAGACTCGTCGTTACCGTTATCTTCCGTGCCATGTGCCTTACACCTGTCACTACGCATACTCCTGCCCTAGAGGAGAACGAGACGAGGCTTTTGAGATGCTCATTGAGTATCTCCGGGCCCTGGAGGCAGCCTTCGACAACCTGGTGGACGACTTCGTAGCTACCCGCATGGACTCAGTTCATGGCTGTGCTGCCAACAGGAGGGAGCTCCTACCCATCGCACCTCCACTGACTTTGGTCTCGTCCTCAGCATCTTATACGCCTACTCGTCGCCTGCCTTCTACCGAAGAATTCAACCAAGTCATTGCGCCCACCCCAGCGCGCACTGCACCACCCTTCGCACCCACTCCTGTACGTGTAGCTCCGCCCCTAGCAACCGCTCCGTCCACTCTGCCCAACACTACACGTATGGAGCCCATTAGCGAGGAGGAAGTCGAGTCCCCAACCTCGCTACGCCTCGCCCTCGGCAGGGCAAAGGAGGTCGTCAACATCTCTGCCTGAGTACGCCTAGCTGCCATGTAATGTACCGCTTTGTAAGATATGTACATAGGTTGTGAGAAGTAGCCTGTTTGCGCATCATGTAGGATCTGGAGAAGTGCACTAGCCTAAATAACATGTCAGGATTATGTACGCATATCCTGAGTGATGTATTGTATAATTACCGCCCGCGTGTAAGATATGTAATGAGCAGTCCTTCTCCGTGCGCAAGTCGATTTGTTTTTCTTAAGTAAGCTTGGTTATTTAATTGTATTTGCCAGCTTTATGCATTTAGGGATTTGTTTTTGCGACTCTTTCCGCTTTTCTTATGGGTTTTACAAAATATATCCCCAGAGTGAAAAATGTCTCGTCCTTGGACTCGCTCCATGCCAACTCCACCAGAGGAAAATTATGATGCACAACCCAGCAACGAGTTCACTCAGGGACAGTCAAGCCAACAGGGCAGTGAATCGGCACTTTCACAAATGTGCCGCCTTTATGAGCAGAGTCAGCAACAACATCGGGAAATGATGAACCAAGTCATCAACATGGGAAATCACCATGGACAGTATCAGCAGCATTCCAAGTTATCTGAGCTACAGAAGACACGTCCTCAAACATTTTCTCACACTGACAAACCTCTTGAAGCCGAGGACTGGCTTCGAGATATGGAGATAAAATTAATTATTGCAAAATGTTCAGACCCCGAAAAGGTATTGTATGCTCCGCACTATCTCACAGGAGCAGCCGCATCGTGGTGGGAGAATTTTCTGTACATGCATCCCAACGAAAATGACATAACCTGGGATGATTTCAAGGAAGGTTTCCGTGGTGCACACATTCCTAAGAGTATTATGAAAATCAAGAAGAGAGAGTTCAATGACCTCAAACAAAGGAACATGACAGTGTCAGATTAAAACAGTCAATTTACTCTATTGTCCCGCTACGCCAATGAAGAGCGTATGACTGAAATCAAGAAGATGGAGAAATTCCTTGACGGTCTGGCGCCCGCGCTTAAATGCCAACTGGTCGTGCACACTTTTCCTGATTTTAAAACACTGGTGGACAAAGCCATTACTCTGGAAAATGAGAGACGCAGTCTGGAAGACATCCGCAAGCGAAAAAGGGACCAGACTAACCATGCTCGCAATCACCGAAGCAGGAAAGATTTTCAAAAGGGTGGGACACACAAATCCTCATCCAATGTCTCACGCCCAATCAAGAATTTTCATGCAAGGGACAAGGAATTCACCTATCGCCCCGGCGTTACTTGTTACACTTGTGGAGTAGAAGGGCACTATGCCAAACAGTGCCCCAAGCCAAGGAACTCAACCCCAAAGCCAAACAACGGCAACAACAATTCCGCGCCCAAGCGAAACAATTTCAATCCCAACAATAACCACAGGAAGGGTCATCTGAATCACGTAACCAAAGAGGAGGCACAAAATGCTCCGGATATCGTACTCGGTACGTTTCCTGTCAACACAATACCTGCAATGGTTTTGTTTGATTCTGGAGCTTCTCACTCTTTCATTTCGAAAAGTTTTGCTTTGCGAAATAATTTTTCGATGCTTCCTTTGGAGAAATCCATGATCATCAAGTCCCCTGGGATTCAGCAAGTTACTCAGAATTACTGTCAGAATGTGGTCATTGAGTTCGAAGGATTGGAGTTTCACGCAAATCTTATTGTGTTGGAAACTAAAGGACTGGATGTCATCCTAGGGATGGATTGGCTAACCACCAATAAGGGTTTTATCGACTGTTTCAACAGGACCGTAATTCTCACACACCACCAAGGGAAGACAATAAGAGTATCAGCCAAGGAAGGAAAAATACCCCGGCAACCGAGATTAAATAAGGTGGACGTTTCTGAGCTAAACAAGGTTCCAGTAGTGTGTGAATTTCCAGATATATTCCCTGAAGAGCTACCAGGCATGCCACCAGACCGAGAGATAGAATTCAGCATTAAGCTCGCACCAGGAACCACCCCCATATACAAGAAACCATACATAATAGCACCATCCGAGTTGATCGAGTTGAAGAAACAAATAAAGGAATTACTGGAAAAAGGATACATTCGAGCCAGCTCCTCGCCTTGGGGATCACCAATTTTATTTGCCAAAAAGATGGATGGAACGCTGACATTGTGTATTGACTATCGAGCACTTAACATGGTCACAGTCAAAAACAAATACCCGATGCCAAGGATAAACGATTTGTTTGATCAACTCGCTCAGGCCAAGGTATTCTCAAAAATTGACTTAAGGTCAGGATACCATCAATTGAAGGTACGAACAGAAGATATCCCCAAAACAGCCTTCACCTCCAGATATGGACTGTACGAGTTCACAGTGATGCCATTTGGATTAACTAACGCCCCAGCATATTTTGTTCACCTCATGAACAAAGTATTTATGAAGTTTATGGAAAAGTTTGTCATGGTATTCATCAATGATATTCTGGTATACTCCAAGACACCAGAAGAACACGCAGAACATCTCAGGATTGTGCTAGGAGAGCTAAGAAAACACCAATTGTATGCCAAGTTCAGCAAGTGCGAATTTTGGCTAAGACAAGTAGGCTTTCTAGGCCACGTACTGACCCAAGACGGTATCGCAGTGGACCCAGAGAAAGTCAAGGCCGTACTTGGCTGGAAGTCACCAGCCAGCGTAACGGACATACGGAGTTTCTTGGGAATGGTAGGATATTACCGCAGATTTATTGAAGGATTCTCCACCATAGCCAAGCCTATGACACTGTTGCTCAAGAAAGATAAGAAGTTTGAATGGACAGAAGCCTGCGAGAAAAGTTTCCAAGAGCTAAAGCGGAAGTTAACGACAGCACCGGTATTAATTGTACCCGACATACACAAGAATTTTGAAGTATATTGTGACGCGTCCAAGAAGGGTCTCGGATGCGTGTTGATGCAGGAAGGCAAGGTTGTCGCCTACGCTTCAAGGCAACTTCGCAAGCATGAGGAAAACTATCCCACTCATGACTTAGAAATGGCAGCAGTTATTCATGCACTCAAGGAATGGCGGCATTTCTTACTTGGGAATCGATGTGAAATATATACGGATCACAAAAGTCTCAAATATATTTTCACGCAGCCAGAACTAAATTTACGGCAACGACGCTGGTTGGAATTGGTAAAGGATTATGATGTTGGTATCCATTACCATCCAGGAAAAGCAAATGTAGTGGCCGATGCTCTTAGTCGGAACCCCAGCTCCGACGAAAACAATCTCCATAGCTTGAGGCCCGAATTCCAACAAGAATTTGCCAAGCTCAACTTGATAATGGTAGCAGAAGGCACCATATCAAACTTGGAAATACAACCCGACCTTGTGGAGAAAATCAAAGAAGCTCAGCCCGGTCAAACCAGCATCGAAGGCATCAAAAGAAAGTTGAGTATGGGCAAGGCCTTGGAATTCGTCATAGACAATAAAGGAATATTATGGTACGGAGAAAGGCTCTGTGTGCCAAACATAGAAGACCTTAAACAGCAAATTTTAGCTGAAGCACACGCCACTCCGTATTCAATCCACCCTGGAGGAACCAAAATGTATAAGGATATTCAGGAAAGATTTTGGTGGCACGGTATGAAGAGGGACATAGCCACCTTCATTGCATGTTGCGACTCATGTCAACGCATAAAAGCTGAGCATCAGAGTCCAGCCGGACTACTGCAACCTAACAAAATACCTGAGTGGAAATGGGATGAAATAGGGATGGATTTCATTGTCGGACTACCTCGGTCACGACACGGGAATGATGCCATATGGGTCATCACTGACAGGTTAACCAAACTGGCACACTTTATTCCAATAAAGACGACCCACACCACTCAGAGGCTTGCCAGGATTTATCTTTCCCGCATAGTTTGTCTGCACGGTGTCCCGAAGACTATAATATCCGACAGAGGCACTCAGTTCGTCTCAAGATTTTGGGAGCATTTACAACAGGCTCTGGGAACCCAACTAGCCTTCAGTACCGCATACCACCCACAAACTGATGGACAAACAGAACGCGTAAACCAGGTTTTAGAAGACATGCTGAGAGCATGTGTCCTCACATATGGAACCAGTTGGGAAGAAAGCCTGCCATACGCCGAGTTCGCGTACAACAATAGCTACCAGGCCAGCCTACAAATGGCACCATTTGAGGCTTTATACGGACGAAGATGTCGTACCCCGTTAAATTGGTCAGAGACCGGAGACAGCCACATCTTCGGACCAGACATGCTCAGAGAAGCCGAGGAAAAGCTCAAGCTAATCAGAGACCGACTTAAGACCGCTCAAAGTCGACAGAAGAGTTATTATGATCAGAAACATCGTAGGGTCAGCTTCGAACCCGGTGAGTTCGTATACTTGAGAGTATCCCCTATGAGAGGACTGCAACGGTTTAAGATTAAAGGAAAGTTAGCACCAAGATTCATTGGACCATTCTGCATAGTGGCACGAAGAGGCACTGTAGCCTACCAGCTAGACTTACCCGAGGAATTATCCGATGTCCACGACGTGTTCCATGTCTCGCAATTGAGGAAGTGCGTAAGCAACCCAGAGAAACAAGTATCCCATGAAAACATTGACGTGCAGCCAGACCTCACTTATCGGGAACGTCCCGTAAGAATATTAGAGGAGTCTGAAAGGAGGACCCGACAGAAGACCATCAAGTTTTTCAAAGTCCAATGGAGCAATCACACTGACAGTGAAGCAACTTGGGAAAGCGAGGATTTTCTTCGGGCAGAGCATCCACACTTACTTAAGGATCAGCTGAAATCTCTGGGACGAGATTTTTCCTAAGGGGTTAGGTGTTGTGACACTCCAAAATTTTAATTTGGTTTTTATCAAAAACTTTGTGGTTTTTGAAAAGAGGCCATTTAATTTTTTTGTTTTTCAGAAAACCTTCCTCTTAAAAAACTTCCTTTGCTTTGGCAAGGATTTTATCTTTTTCAAACTTTGGTGTTTGATCTTTTGAAACTTCTTCTCTGTTGGTTCCCTCTCAAATTTATTTTGGGAGTTTAATCTTTTTCTTTTAAAAAGAAACTCTATGAAAAACTTGGGATTTTCATATCTTGAGAACCACCCATGACTTTGTATTTTGCCCATGTGGTGAAACCCCTCCAAAACCTCCCCTCCTCCTTGTAATCAACCTAAGTTCTCTGTCCCAACTAATCCAAGCAAGTTTTGGATTTTATTCTAATTATTTTTCCTCTCAAATCAATTCTGAAAATTATTTGGAGCTTGAGTGATTTTCAAAGCAAGTACCCTTTTGCATTTGAGTTTTGACCTCAAACCAACTCTCCTGGATAGTCCTTTGTACCCACAACCCAGAACCATCTTGATCCACTCCTCCTCTTTTCAAATTTTTCAAAATTCAGTCTCTGCAAGTTTGGACCAGATTTGCCAAATTTGATGAAATTCATATCTACACTCCTCCAAAAATTCCACCAAAAATCATGCAGCCTACTGGAGCAATGAGAAGCCACTCCACCAAAAATCAGCTCAAGGAAAAATCCCCAGAGGCCAAAAACATTCTGTCGAACACCTGAGCTGCACTGTTCCTTTGCAAGTTTAGAAAGTTCAGAGATTCAGTTATTTTTTTTCCTTCGTCAGACTCGGTCACGCGGCCACAGTGCACCCTGGCGTGTTGCACGCAGCCTCTTCTCCCTGGCCAGCACCCCGCACGCACGCTTGGCCGATTCCTGGCGTCGGTAGCAACGAGCCTCGCCGGCGTTGGAAGCTTCTGCGGTGGCTGCACCTTCCGTGGTGGCCAACAGGGGCCCGAGCCCTCTCGCTACGCCACCCGACGCCACCCAACACCCCCTGGCTCTCCGCGTGTCCCTGCCATGCCAGCGCACGCCCGTGGCACCGTCGCCGTGGCCCGGCAAGCACGGAACGTGCTCCCTGCCGCCGACGGGCCGCGCCACCCCCGTTCCGTCGAGCTCGCCCATAGCACCAAATCCCAGCCCGTTTAGCACCTAAATGGAACCGGTGGACCTCAACGACGATGCCCAAGCCCCTAATCCCACTGCACATCCACAGCACAGCCGTAATCACTCGCCGGAGACCCCCATTCACGGCAACCGCCTCGGGCCGCCTATAAAAGGGCCCCCGAGCTCACCCTCGTGCATGCATCATCACCACTCCTCACCAACGCCTCGCCAGGCCACTAGGAGGACCTCGAGGAGGTCTCCTCCCCCAACTCCGGCCGCCCCGATCCGCCTCGGCCTCCACCATGATTCGCTCCGGTGAGGCCATCTCCGGCGCTCTAACACCGTCAATTACTCCCTCTAGCTACCAGGAGCCTAACCCCCTCCTCAATTTGATCTCTGCAGCCCTCTCCAACGAGTCCCTCGACCACCCGAGCCGCCGTCCGCCGGATCCAGGCTCGCCGTCAACGTGGTACTCGCCGGCGACCACCACCACCACCAACCGACGCGGAATGGCGCCCTGAGCACGGAGGTACCCTCCGATCCCCCTGCCTCGCCGTGGATCACCGTCGGCGACCACCACGGCTCTCGGGCGCCGACGAGCTTCGTTTCCCCTTTTTTTTTGAAAGTTCAAACCTGACAGGCGGGACCCGCTGTCAGCCTCTCTGTCCTTTCTAAACGAAGCGTTTTCTGAAAACGCTTCTGCCAAATGCGCTTTCCCTTTGGGCTGGCGTAGTTTCTGCCGAAGCGTTTTCTGTTTTTATAAGCTAGCCCCTGGAAATCTTCTGTTTCATTACAGATGAGTCCCTAGACAAAAACCCTTATAACTTTTAAGCAGAAAAGTATTTTTGATTGATTCTTTTTCTGTTCTCTTTAAAATTTTGTCTAGTTTTTTATCAGATTTATTTGAAAAATATTTGGAATACTTTTTGTGCACCCCTTGGTATTTACGATAGCGCATATATTTTCTTTATACCGTAGATACCGAAGGAGGTGACGGAGCCGCGAACTTCACCGAACTAGGCTCCGACTACTCTGAACTAGGCAAGCATGTTTGAACTTTTGATATGATGAGTGTCTTGGCATGTTTTGCATTTACTTAGTTTCATGGCATGTTGAGAAGCATATCGATGAACGTTATTTTATGCAATATTGAGGTAAGTGAGCTCGATGATCCATAAGTGGATGGATGTGAGTATGAATGGCCATGTGTTGGCATGAGGATGGGTAAGATGGCAGTGTCGTAGCATGCCAGTCTTATGCCAGACTATGTGACTTCAGTGTCAAACCGTATCGGTCCAGTTCCTCTCATTTCCTTCCCTGTACTTCCACATGTTTTCCGCAAGGAATATGGTTTAGTAAGTTGCAAACCGCTTTTCTGGTACACACCAAAAGGAGAGGCCGTGATGATGGTTCCATGGCCCTGGATTAAAGCCAGTCATCCGGTCAGAGGGCATGGGTGTTTCCGGTTGGGACCGAGAGGGGGGCACCCCTTAGAGCGCGCGTATATAAATTTGATCCCATGCTATTCGAGATTGTGATCTCCCCGTCTCAAAAGTTTTTCTTGGACGATGTCTAGGGTGATTCCTAGCATTGAGAGGTAGGATGGGTGTGTACTGGTTAGCTATGTTTTCTTCCGAAATACCGTAAACGGAACTAGTCCTTCGTGACTACGGAAATCCGTTGGCTGTGGGAAAAATTCTGTACAAACTCTGCAGAGTCATATATTCCTCCAAATCATCTATTCCCTGTCCTAGATCGATATTATCGTATCCTAATCAAATGTCAGTTTTGATGGTAGAGACTCCGGTGAATCCATGAGTGCTAATTCCGGTTAAATGATTATTCCTGTGGATGGACTAACCCATTTATTCTCATGAATTAAATGTTTATTATGAGTATTATTTACTTGTGAATAAAAGCCCTTTCTGCAATGTCGCTCAGACGTCCGACTGTGGCATTGTTGTATTTTACTTTCTTTTCAAGCCCTTTCTGTGATGTCGCCCAGACGTCCGACTGTGGCATTTCTTTTAAAGCCCTTTCTATGATGTCGCCCAGACGTCCGACTGTGGCATTTCTTTTACAACCCTTTCTGTGATGTCGCCCCGACGTCCGACTGTGG
>NC_041386.1:193348374-193374621 GCF_002162155.2 Triticum dicoccoides
TCCGACTGTGGTATTTCTTTTAAAGCCCTTTATGTGGTGTCGCTAAGACGCCCGACTGTGGCATCATTTCCTTATATTTATTTATTCACCTTTCGAGGCGTCGCTTCAGACACCCGATCGGTAGTTATTTAAGTGTTGTTGGGATTTCAGGCGGACTACCGCCGTTTCCCTTTTACTTACCTTGTTATGCTAATTTTTGAATGTACATTGGTGAATTATTCATGACGCATCCATGCATGCATTTGTTATATCTTACGTCCGAACTGTCTTGCGAGTACTTTCAAAGTACTCACTGGCTTGTTGATTTGGCCAGATGCTGACGAAGGCGATCTCATGGATGAAGAGTTTGATAGCGAGTCTGACACCTAGAGGAGTCCCAGTCAGTCTCGTGCGACCCTGGATTTGGTCACTGTTTTATATCCGCTTCCGCTACCAAATAAATTCATCGAGCCTCACCTGGACGCTCGATGAGACGACAGACTTAGAGTCTTGTATTTCTCTCCCCGCTGTGTTTCTTCACCACCACCCTATCCTCGAGTCAGTAGTATGCCTCCACACCACTGTGTCATGTCCGCCATTATGTATAATTATTGGTGTGCTTGTAATAATTTGGTTGAGCAACCGTAGTTCGACCCTGTAATATATTTTATGCTACTGGCTTATTGTATCAAGAATTTGTCTACCAGTGAGGAGGATTTCTCTCATACTGGACTCAAAAGATTGGTTTCTCAATAAATATTTTTATTGGAAAACCGGTCGTGACACCTCCTCATGGTCGTCGTCATGGTCGATGAGATCTGACTTGGCAATTGAGGATCCCAAGCCGCTGCCGTAGAACGTGTCCTTCAGAAATGACAAAATGGGCATGATGGCATATAAAGCTCGCAAATCCTTGACCGCTTGATGGAGGAGATCAGCGGCAGGGCCGTCAAAGAGATCAACGGCGGTTGAACTAGAGGGGTTGGGGATGGACCACTTAACCTGTGACATGGCCCGTGTGAAGCAGTCGCTGTGGACGAGCTTGATGCTGTAGCCAGCTTTCCCTAGATACAGTAATACGCTAGCCCGCTGACATGAAGCCTTCGGCATGGCAATGTAGTCAACGTCTTCGCCGGCTTCCGCGGCGACCTGTTGCTCCAGGATCGACGGGTCGAGGCGAACGGCGGCCACCTCGCCAATGTCCGTCGGAGAGGCCATGATAAACCTCTTCTTGGCCGAATGCTCATCGGGCTCCCCGGGATACATGGTCGAGCTTAAGTTGCGACATTCTAGAGTAGGGGATGTGGATCTGGCGGGGAGGGACACTGCAAGCCTCATCTAAAAACTCAAGGGATTGGGGCGACGGTATGGGAATCGCTGGGTAACCTGAACTTTATTATCTAAGCTAGGAGGAACGGGCAGACAGGCAGGGGTTGGCGGCGGCGGCCGCGAGCTAGGGTTCAAGGGGGAGGGGGCTGTTTGAGGATACGCCGCGGCTACTAATATTTTTAGTAATGGTGGGTAGAGATGGTGATGGATGGGGGAGGGCGACGGTTCAAATGCCTCGGCTACTGCAATTTTACTATAAGGTCGGTGCTGGAGGAGTGTGGGCGACGGTTGAAGTACGGCGGCTACTAAAATTTGGGTAAAGGAATTGATGTGGGGCGGGAGTGCCCAAGATCGTGCACGGTCCAATAACAATCTGCGTGCATGATAATAAGGAATAGTGGACGGAACTGCCGATTTTTGCAATGCTCAACGCAGGTAGTTTGTTTTTATATTTCTAGCTAGCTGGTCTATCGCACATGGTTTGTCCTAATTTCCAAATAAACTTACCCTCCTTTAACTTGCATGGGTGGTGGTTTTATAGCACACTTGCATCGCACAAGGTTAAGCCAATACCTCCACCCTTTGCTTGCGTGTGCGCGGTCATGGTGATTTTACAGCGCACTTGCATTGCACACGGTTGAGCCAGTACCTCCACCTTTGCTCGCGCTTGCGCGGGCTTGGTGATTCACAGCGCACTTGTACCACACACGGTTAAGATATTATACCCGTGTCCGTTGAGCGTCATCAGAGTCTTTGCAGCAAAAAAATAACATTAGAGGGGGGTCACAAGACAGCCACACCAGCATGTGTCCCAAATATATGAGTGAAAAGGGTGGTATGTGATGCTCAAAATTCCAATGAACAACTCTGACCGCACGGGCCCACGGTTAGGTCCGTCGTCGAAGATCGATGAGAGGGGCCAGAAGTCAAAAACCACCTGGAAGTGGCCAAATATATGTAGGAATATTGGGGATGTTTAAAACTTTAAATACAAATGCATAACTTTGGTGGCACGTGCTTCGCAAACCTGAAAGCACCCTTGGATATATATATACAGGCTATTCTGTTTCGCTACTTGAACTGACGGTTTCACGCGGTTGTACTGATGAAAATCAAGGCGTCGAACTTGTCCTCCTTTTTTTTGTTAGAACAAGGCGTGTAATATATCATTGGAAATCTCTTAACATCTAGATTACAAGAATATAGAACTTTTTTGCAAAATCATCATGGTTTAAGAGCAGTTTTAAAAAAAATGTTTTCTTCAAAACCATTTTGAAAGAATGGCTCTTTCAAAACTACTCTTAAACCATGATAATTTTGCAAAAAGGTTGTATATTATTGTAATCTAGATGTCAAGAGCTTTCCAATGATATGTTACATACCCCGTTCAGATGAAAAAATCAAGGAGGATCAGTTCGACGTGATGACAATCGTCGGTACAGTGGATTGAAACCATCAGTTCAAGTAGCAAAACAGAATAATATCTGTTACGCGAAACAGAATGCATCCTAACTAGGAATATGTAGGAATATTGGGAATATGTGTGTGTGTTTGTATATAATGACATAATGCCGTCCCTAGTTAGGATGCTTGGCCCACCACCTCCCACTTCGTGTCAGCGGGACGGATGCACGTAATGATTGATGCTTTGGTCATACATGCATGTCGCCATGACCTACCATAAGACGGACCAATGAATCTATCGTTTGGTCAAATGACAGCTGTTGTTATCGATAAACCGCTTAGGCCAATAGATTGAACCATCATAAAAATCGCACGAGACGGACCACAAAACCAGCACCTCTTGGATGCGGCCCAAAATGATGTACATTGGGAAGGGGTGATGTGTGTTTTCAATATAGAATCATGTAAAATTTCGATGTGGTGCCTACCTCTCGATACAGACAACAACCATGAAGGCAAGGTAGTTAAGGACGAGATACGCAACGTATGATGTCGGTCGAACCCAGCAATACAAGCATGTGGGAGGGAATCCTAACAACGCATGAGCTCGAGCTTTGGTTGAGCGACATGTGACGGTCACCGGCCCTGACACGAACTAGGAGGAATCCATTCATGGCCAACACATACCCCTCATTATCGGTCAAAGGGATGATATATATATACACAGATATGCGTGTCGTCACAAAAACCGCACAAGGGAGACGTGGTCGATCAGAAGACCCCGTATACACTGCATGCGGCCCGAAAATATGTATGGTATGGTGGTATGTGATGTGTTTAAATCCCAAATGCACAACTTCGATGGGCCACCAACTACATTACAAACTGAACACCGTACCCGACTCCAAGCTTGCTTCAATATGTACGATGTCAGTTTCCCAACTTCGAGGTGGTGGCGGGGGGGTGGGGGGTCGTTCCACACATGCGCTCAAACTTTATTTGGTCTAGCATGGCACACATCTATATCTATACCCCTATATAGTGTGTGAATAACTTTGAAAGTTGGTCGTTGGATGAAGCCAATCCGACGGTATAGAGATAGCAAATCCAAGCACTACTAGCCGTTGGATATCATCTACATTCCACCATATTCTGCCACATGTACAATCTAGAATACTCCATGGTTGAACCTCAAAACACAAGCACTTCTCCATTGTTCTCTAGAATCTTCCATATTTTAATTTCCCAAACTTTTTTTCTAAATGAATTGTCACTTTTATATTTACTTTATGCTTTCCAATGCACAATTCCATGAATCTTAAAATAGATTTTTTATAAAACTAATTGATTTTGGATGAGATGAACTATAAGAATTAAACAAACATCTACATCATGCATATATGACTCAAATCTTACATGCTATAGTGTGGTGTTTATTCATAATTTGGTTACCAAATCTCATGCGTGCAATGCACGTGTACCTTACTAGTATCAATAGGAAACCATCATGGTCAAACCCTTCTCATTGTTGGGTCAAAGGGATAGATTGTGCGGGACTTCCTAATTGTCGGTAAAGGATAGTATCTATAAGCCGCACAAGGGAGACATGCTCGAGAAGAACACCCTGCCCCCTATACCTTGCATGCAACCTGAAAAAGGTTTATATAATCGCCATGATAGGTCAAGTCAATCATTATTTAATATTTTTAGAGGAAAAATAACCCATAAAAACATAGTAGGTTTATATAATCGCCATGACAGGTCAAGTCAATCATTCTTTAATTTTTAGAGCAAAAAATAACCCATAAGTCAATCATTCTCATGCAAATTAGCAAAACAAGGATCCCAAGGTTTATACAAATGCCATGATAGGTCGCTATAGAGATATAATATATCTCTATAATGACCCTGTCATAGCATTTAAATGAAGCTTGAGATATGCAACTTCCCACCGGGTCACCCATCCTTGGACTACTCCAGCTCAAGCATGCTTAACTTCTGCGTTCTATTCGACTAGGCTAGCGAATGGGAAGCCGGCCCTTGCTGATAAGAATTGCCTCCTTGCCATTAAGGCGTTTCACGCTGGTCACCCTATGGGACCTACTCCCTCCTATCACACACATTTGTGCTTTTAGAAACTGTGTGAGATATTTACATGGCCGGTGTGTTGTCGCTAGCCTTCAATGAGCACTAACACTGGTAGCGGGAAAACGATGTGAGAAGAGGCAGGAAACCGATGAGAGGAGTGGCGAGCATCGGTAGCCTGTTTAGAAAACCTAATAGAGAAAGAAGCGTGAGCTAGCACGAGGCATGCGCACAGTGCTTACCCATGTACTGCATGTGCTGTCGAAAGGGCTCAGGGTTGTCGTTCGATCTAGGAGCATCCAACGGTGCACACGTATGATCCGTGGGGTTTGGGTTTTGGCCAATCAGAACGCACGACTCAGATAGCGCGCGCAGCGGGGGGAGGGGGCATCGGCCACGGTTTGGTGGGGAAACAGCTTTCGTGAGTGAACCGTGTGCTATTTGAAAACATTTCGTGAGAAGAATCTCGGTTTTTAAATCCCCATAAATCCAAAACGAACCCGAAAATCATGAAACCTGGCATGGTGTCACGACATGGCACATATATGTCGAGGAATTTTTTCGTCCATTTTGGCTCAAGTTTTATTACAAGCCTCTTACAAACCGGAGCTTCTCTCAAAGAAGCCTCGTGGTTCCGATAGGGAAACGTGTCCCCCTTGTGGGCGTACGTAATCACTGCCTCTTTTTGCCTTGTATTTTCTTCTATGGGCAACATGGAACGATAGGATATCCGTGCTGAAATTTAAACTTATTCAGGGTTTGTTTGGCCTTTTTATACACTAATTGAGTTTCCTAGGCATTTAATGTCCATAATTCAAATCTGAACTTCAAATACATGCTCCAGTTCACCAAAATGGCTAGAAAATTTATACATGTGTCCTTGGGTGCATGTTTAGGTCCCGTGCCAGGAATGGGAACGAATTACAACCGTACCCGCGCCCTGGCTTGTCCTCAAACATTTGGAATCTCGGTTTTTAAATCCTTGTAAATCCTAAACTCACCAGAAAGTCATCAAAGGTGGCATGGTGTCATGTCATGGCACATATATGTCGTGGTAAAAACATTGTCCAATTTGGGCCAAGCTTTATTACAAATCGGAGCTTCTCTCAAAGAAGCCTCGTGGTTCTAATAGGGAAACGTGTTCCCCTTGTGGGCGAAACATAATCATTGCCTCTTTTTGCCTTATATTTTCTTCCACGCGCAACATGGAACGACATGATATCTGTGCTGAAATTTAAACTTATTCAGGATTCGTTTGGCCTTTTTATATACTAATTGAGTTTCCTAGGTATTTAATGTCCATAGTTCAAATCTGAACTTCAAATACATTCTCTAGTTCACCAAAATGGCTAGAAAAATTATACATGTGTCCTTGGGTGCATGTTTAGGTCCCATGCCAGGAATGGGAACAAAATACAACCGTACTGGTGTCCTGGCTTGTCCTCAAACATTTCGAATCTCGGTTTTTAAATCCCCATAAATCCAAAACTCACCAAAAAGTCATCAAAGGTGGCATGGTGTCACGTCATGGCACATATATGTCGTGGTAAAAAAATTGCCAATTTGGGCCAAGCTTTATTACAAACCTCTTACAAACCAGAGCCTGTCGCAAGAACCCTCATGGTTTCAATAGGGAAACGTGTCCCCTTGTGGGCCAAACGATAATCGCTCCCTCTTCTAGCCTCATATTTTCTTCTACACGCGACACGAAACAACAGGAGATTCGCGCTGAACTTTGAAATTATTTAGGGTTCGTTTGACCTTTTTTATTCATTAATTGAGTTTTCTAGGAATTTAATGTCCATAATTCAAATCCGAACTACAAATACATGCTCCAGTGCACCAAAATGGCTAGAAAAAATGTACATGTTTCCTTGGGGTGCATATTTAGGTCCCATGGAATGAATGGGAACGAATTCAACCATCTCGCCATCATGGCTTGGCCACAAACATTGTAAATCTCGGTTTTTAAATCTCTGTAAATCCAAAACTCACTAGGAAATCATTAAACTTGGCATGGTGTCACTACATGGTACATATAATTGTCCAATTTGGGCGAAGCTATATTACAAGCTCTTACAAACCGAAGTCTGTCGCAACCCTCGTGGTTCCGGTGGGGAAACATGCCCCTCTTGTGGGAGAAATGACAATCGCTGCCTCTTCTCGCCTTGAACTTTGTTTTCTATAGGCAACATAGAATAACAGGAGTGTCGGGCTGCAATTTGAAATTGTTCAAGGTTCGTTTCTCCATTGTATATATTACTAATTACTAAGTTTTCTATGCATTTAATGTAGTCCATAATTCAAATTTGAACTACAAGCACATGCTCCAGTGAAGCAAAATGGATGGGAAATCGTACATGTGTCATTGGGTGCATGTTTAGGTATCATTTAAGGAATGGGAATGAATTACAAACTTGTCGTCGTCCTGAAACATTGAGAATCTCGGTTTTTAAAACCTAGTAAATCAAAAACTCACCCGAAAAACATGAAACTTGGCATGGTTTCATGACATGGCACATATATGCCGTGGTAAAAAATCGTCCAGTTTGAGAAGAGGCGCACACATTAGTAGCCAACGAAGTCCTTTTTGAAACAAAAAGCTGACACGCTAATATCGCAAACGGTTGTATTATATTAACCGTGTCGAAACTTAACCATACTCGGTGGTGTGCATGCAGCTGTTTGATAAGACGGGACGAGCACAAGAAGTCCACCATGCAGGCTCGATGGGGTGCATGCGAGCAGTCTGTTGCGCAGGCTCGACGGAACGCGTGCATCCTGTCCACCTCGCCGGCTCGATGGGACACGTGCGAGCAGCAAGGCCGCCCATGCTCACCGGGAAGTGAGCTCTTTGACCTCCATGCACCAGCCGCCGCCCGCCTAACTCACAACTTCTCCATTAATGGGTTAATTAAAGCACCTGGATGGAGGGTATTTGCTTGTGATCCCATGGCAGCATTTGCTTTGTTCATGTTTTCAACTCGTATTCCACCCTAATTTAAATTGCCACATAGCGCAACAGATAATACGACCACAAATAAAATGGCAACAGATAATACGACCACAAATTTACAATGGCGCATATAATAATTGCCTTACATATTCTGTATAATTTAAAATGCCACATGCGGCAAAGCCCGGAAGACACGGGGACAAGAGAAGAAGGAAATTGCAGACAACGATCTGGGTCGCTACTATCTCTACTCGTCGATGGATCACCGGGCGACGACATCATCCGTCTCCTTCTTCAATTCCTCACGACTTTGCTTAAAAGCAGCCACAGATTCCTCCACCTCCTTCTCACGCTCGATCCGGAGCTTCCTCAAGTCACCCATTAGTTCCTCGACGACTGTTGTCAGCGCCATCCCCGAGGCACTGCTCTGCTCATGCAGCATCTTCCAGCCGGCGGCCTCCTCCTCCTCCTTCTCGGCGAGCACCTTGAGGAGCTTCGCATTATCACCCATTAGTGCCTCGACAAGGCCGGTCGCCTTGTCAACCGAGGCATCACTGATCTTGAGCAGCTTCATCAAGCTGTCGAAAAGCTCCTGCTGCGTAGTGACGCTAGCGAGAATGTTATCGTCGCCAGCGAAGGACTTCAGGAACGCCGTCTCGTCATGATGGCCGACGCCGCGAATGCGCTTGTGAGATCCCTCGCGTGCCTGTGAGAGCTCGTTCGATGGCTCCACGGCGCACCGGGACATCTCTGTTGCGGCTGCGGTTTCGCGTCGGGACCTCTCTAGTGCTTCCGCGGCATTGTCTTTGCTGCCTAGTTATATGTCCACCCTAAACTCCTCCTACCGGTCATGGCGAAATGACTTGACAGGAAAGACCAGTTTTGTGGGTGATGAGGAGAGGAATTGTGAAGTAGTTTTTGAGTGGGTAGTTTTTATAGTCTGGTGCTAAGTGTGAACACATATTAGTTTGATAGGTGTGAACATATTTGCAATTACTTATTGCATTGTAATCTGCAATGTGACGAGAAACAAGGTCAAAATTTATTGACGGTAGAAGGTTTACTACGTCGTTGCTCGCCGTTGAGGCGGCCGCGGCGCGCTCTGCTCACGCCCATCCGCACGTTTTGCTCGCCTTTGAGGCGGCCGCAGCGCGCTCCGCTCTGGCGTCCCTGCGCGCTCTCTGCTCACTGTTGAGGCAAATTTACAATGGCAATTGTTAATAACTCTTAATAATTGTCTTACATATTCAGGATAATTTAAAATGCCACATGCGGCAAGGCCCAGAACACTCACGACCTACATATGCATACAATTATAATAAAATAGAAGCTAAAAGGCTGAGTTGGCGGCCTTCTGGCGATGGCCTTCTTGGACTCCATGATCAACATAGCACCCTTGCGGCCTTATGTTTAACTTACTAATCATCGCACATGAGTACTCGCAAACGCATCGTGTGCGATACTCCTAGCCACCACAAGCAACTAGTTTGCATTTTTCAAAGTTTTTTGTACACACAGAATCGCACACGAACTAATTGTATTAACCGTCTGTGTTGTAATTTCTCCTCGCAAAGAGTTCATCCGAGTCGACTGTTTGCCACGTATCACACACATCTTGTTAAGTTGAACCATTTCTGTTGTGTTCGCTAATCGAAAACAGTTCGTCCGAGTGAACCGTATGTCCTATATCACACACACCTTGATCTGGCTAACCATTTCTGTTGCACTCCCTAATAGCAAAAAGTTCATCGAGCGACCTGTATGCCATATATCGCACACACATTGATATGGCTGCCTGTTTCTATTGTTCTGCCTCATCACAAATAGTTCGAACGGGTTAACCATTTTGCACCTTTTTTGTCGGTTTTTTTACATCCTCATTTGTGATTAATGCATCGCACATAGTTTTGTCAAAGGGTCTTTGATCGTAGTATAGCGTTAGCAGCAACCTGTAGTAGTGTAAGTACTTAACAAACTCTGATCAACTTCTCCATACAAGGTTGTGAATGATAAATAGATAACTGCATTTTATTCCTTCCAGGGGACTGAATGCCCAGAGAAGAAAAGGGGAGAGTGTGTATTTCATATATCCTGAATTAGCAAATGGCACAACAATACATGCTAAGGACCTACGGGACTGGGCCGTTAACACGGTCGCCCGTCTCTTCGAAAACAAGTCCCATGCAGAATCATTTCTCTGGCCATGTCATGAATGGTAAGTCAAGTAAACAACCACGCATACAATGATTGTCTTTCAGATTTCGACATAATTCGTAAGTTCATGGCTTTCTTAATATGTAGCAATCATTGGATATTGGTATTCATTATTCCAAACAAGGACACAGTTTACTACATCGATTCTCCCAGAGAGTCAACAAATGCTCACGATCTGACGCATCTTCAGCAATTCATGGATAGGTATTGAATTCTGTGATGTTGAAATTAATTTGCATTCATATCTGGTTCAATAATTGATGTTGTCAAAATTCATATTCATTTGCAGTGTGCTCGCATTGTGGAAAACTAAATCAGGGAACATGTTCAAGAGGGAACTACCTCTGCAGTACGAGATCGTTTCTCTGGTAACACACTGAAATCCGTTATTTTCGGAAAATTTATCCAACAGTATGCAAATACCTTTTCTTACACTAGTCAAATGTTCAAGCTTCTAAATAAACCTCTTTCTATTTTGTCCAAAGAAAAAAAATACATCTAACACCGGTTAGGTTGTTCCTAACAGGACAAATACATGACTAATTCTGTATAAAAAATCAGTGTCCTCAGCAAGAAGCATGGACCAACCTTTGTGGATACCATGTTTGCAGACACATGATCTCCATCTGCAAATCTGCTGATAGTTGTGACGATCCTCGCGAATTAGTACTAGTAAGCGTATCTTAATTAATATCTTCTACTCCACTCATATGGCACATTCTGATCTTAAAAATACTGCAGCTCATCTTAAAACCGAGGACCCCTGAACCGCTCCCAGCTGGTGAATTGCTGATGGTTCAGAGATTTATCAGTGACTTCTTCTTGTATCACTACACCAATCCCACTGGTGATAATGAAGATTTCAGCATGCCTTCTCCTGCAACATTGAGTAAGAGTTAGCCGCTAAACATATATATACACATGGATCCATTGTTCTCCATTTGATGAGGTCTTCGTATTTCATACACTATGATTAATTATGTAATGTATATATGTGTGGAAAAATCATTGGAATTTAGCTATCATATGTTCAATTGCAATTGTTGCGAAATCTGATGAATGTTCTTCCTGTGAACACTATTTGTTCAGTTGAATATTCTGGCGAATTTTCTTTTTGCGTGCCGATTCAAAATGGTATATTCTTTTATTTGTTCAATTGAATATTGTGGCAAATTTTCTTTTTGCGTGCCGATTCAAAATGGGATAATTTTGTTTATTTGTTCAATTGAATATTGCAGCGAATTTGCTTTTTGCATGCCGATTCAAAATGAGATATTTTTGTTTTAACCTGGCAATTTCTCCGCACATGGTTCAACTAAATGAGTGTGTGCGATCCACATCAGAAAGCATACATCAATCGTAGTGGAACCGTCGGTGACACACAGCAGATCGGAAACGATTTGCAGCGCTACTATGTGTGCATAGGGTCTCCGGAACTGTTTGTGATATCGCGTTATCGCACAGGAGAACTTAGAGTAAACCGTGCCCAATGTAAAATACAATCCCAGTTGTAACCTTTTCAAGAAACATGTAGGATCCCAAAGGAAAAGCACACATCACTCTTGTGGCAACCGATGGTGATACCCAACAAATCACAAACGGTCTGCAACACTTGTATGTGTGCGAAGGGGCTCCTGAACCGTTTGTGATAGAACAAGATCACAGACGGTAATTGTTGGGAAACATGTGTGATGGAGTCTTGCATGGCAGACGGGTTACACAGAAAACACATGTGCGATGGGGCACAAATCGCACACAGTTCATATGTTGGCCCATGTGCCTTACATACTGTTTCCCAAACGGTTCATTATGACAGACCGTATGGTTTCACTGCGTCATTAGAAATGTTTAATCACCGATACCACACGTGCGAAAGAATTTAGTGTGTGCTGCATCGCACACGATTACATTTTGGAGGGCCTCTGGATCATTTCTCCATATCCCCGACGGTTTCTGGGTCGTGTGGGAAGGACACCCTATCGCCCACACTCATTTGGCGACGTTCCCAAATCCATCGCGGAAAGGGCTTAAAAACCATTTGTATAGCATCGACGCGTACCCGTGGCTCCTTGAGTGAAAAGAATGATTGCAATGATTTTACTATAAATTCTTTTAATTTCAATCGTGCTAATAATATGCGAAACCCCAAACTTGGGGATGCTAATTTTGCTATGTCCACTACTTATCACAATGATCATGATTGGGTGATTCTTCTTATAATCTTGAAAACTTATTTAAGCCTCATGGTGAATATGCTTGCGATAATATTAAAAGTGGGTTTGGAAGAGTGTCAACTTTATCTAAAAATAATCCCATGTATTTGGAGAGTGTTCAATTTTATGAAATTTTTGATAAAAGTGGGCTTGGAGAGGTCATGACTTTATTTGATGATAATCCCACTATTTTGGAAGAGTGTCAACTTTGCATGCATGTGGATCATGAAGAGAATATTTTATGTGATAGTTATATTGTTGAATTTTATTATGATCCTACATGTAATTATTATGAGAGAGGAAAATATGGTTTTAGAAATTTCCATGTTACTAAATTACCTCTCGTTGTGTTGAGATCTTCAATGTTTTATTCCTCTTCTTTGCATATGTCAAATGTTTCTTGTCTTGACAATTTATTTGCTTATAAAATTCCTATGCATAGGAAGTATGTTAGACTTAAATGTGTTTGTCATATTTTTCATGATGCTCTCTTTGTGTTTCAATTCTTATCTTTCGTGTGAGCATAGTTGAAATCTAATGCCTAGCTAGGGGCATAAAACGATAGCGCTTGTTGCGAGGCAACCCAATGAATAAAATTTATTTTTGTATTTTTTTTCTTTCTATTCCTGAGTGTTTGCACAATTATGCTACTATTATGATTGTATTTTTTATGTTTTAATTAGTGTTTGTGCCAAGCAAAGCCTTTGGGATCATGTTGGGTGATAGTTGATTTGATCTTGTTGGAAAACAGAAACTTTTGCGTCCAAAAACATAATTGTTTAGATTTACAGAAGCGCGATAAAATTCTGAATTTTTTACACAATATTTATATAAAAATTGCCTACGTTGTCCTAATGTTTTAGAATTTTTGGAGTTACATAAGTATTCGAAGTTTTCAGATTGCTACAGACTGTTCTGTTTTTGACAGATTTTGTTTTTTTGTGTTGTGTGCTTATTTTAATGAATCTATGGTTTGTATTGGAGGGTATAAGCTATGGTAAAGTTGGAATATAGTATATATAAAGCAAAAATAAAATATGTGTGAGTTTGCAACAGTACTTAGAGTAGTCATTTGCTTTGTTATACTAATGATCTCACGAAGGTTTTGTTGAGTTTTGTGTGATTGAAGTTTTTAAGTTTTGGGTGAGATCACGATGGATGAAGGAATAAGGAGTAAGAAGAGCCTAATCTTGGGGATGCCCCATGGCATCCCAAGATATTATCTAAAAGAGAAGCAAGAAACTAAGCTTGGGGATGCCCTCGAGTGGCATCTCCTCTTTCTTCTAACGACCATCGTTATTTTACTTGGAACTACATTTTTATTCGTCACATATCATGAGTTTTGCTTGGAGCATCTTGTATTATATGAGTCTTTTATTGTTTTGCTTTTTTACTTTAAGTCAAGTATCCTTGCTGAACACACCTATTTGAGAGAGCCAAAAATATGTTATGATATGCTAGAATTTCTCTATGCGCTTCACTTAAAAAATTGAGCTAAGGAATTGCTCTAGTGCTTCACTTACATCTTTTTTAGCACGATGTGCTTTATTATTTTTGAAAAAAATGCTCTCATGCTTCACTTAGATTTATTTGAGAGTTAGTAATTTTTTTAAGAAATTCTTTCATGCTTCACTTATATTATTTTGAGAGAAGAAAAAATTTATGCTCATGTTCCTCACTTAGATTTGTTTGAGCTTTTAAAAGAAACATATGAAATTAGTCCCAAAGTGATAGGTATTCAAGAGGGATATAATAAAAACTTTCATGAAGATCATTGGACAAAATAATTTTGATTCTTTGTAATTGTTTTGCGATATGATGAGAGTGATATGTGAGTCATGTTGGTGAGTAATTATGGTTTAGTAAGAATATTGATGTTAAGGTTTGTGATTCCCTATGCAAGCACAAAATTCAATAGTTATGCAATGAAATTACATCCTACTTGTGGTGCATTATTCGGTGTTAGTTATGCTTAATAGTGTAACATCCCAATTTTCAATTTGGATGTTATACCTAGGTCATCATTTGCATACCATATTTTATTTGTGTTTGATTGTGATCCTAGAAATCTTAAGTAACTCAAAGACCCAAGGAGAGAGTTGGAGGTTTCATTTATTTTCATATTTGAATTTTATCAAATTTGAAAAGAGGGTCATTTTCATTTTAATAATTTTTCTCTGCGAAATATTTCCAATATAAAAATAAAAGAGAGGAGATAAAATGACTTCTCCAAAATAAGAGGGATATTGGAGGGAAGATGTCGGGGAGGCTGATTCCACCAACACCTATGGGGACAGGGCCCCTTTCGGTTCGGTGGGGGGCGGAGGTCGCACAAAGAGCGGATCGAGGCAGTACACGCGAGCGGTTTTTACCCAGCTTCGGGCCGCACGGATGCATAAAACCCTACTACTACTTGTTTGTCTGTATTGAATTCTTGCTCAGGAGCGATGGACACTGCCAGACTGAGCGTGAGAGTGTTCCTGGTGCTTCCGGATGAGCCGAGCCGGCCGAACCTCCGAACCCCTTCTACGTTGCGCTTGGGCCTCCTTTTATACTTTCAAGGGGTCACCGACAGATGGCAACATAGACAAGAAGGGTAAAAATGGAAAAGGATGCGGTAGGTGCAGCTACCGCTACTGTGGATACAGTGCACCCTACCTAACTCTGGCGGCAGGGGACAAGGGCATTAAATGCCTGTCTGAGTTGCCTAAACAGTGCAAAAAGTGACCGTTAGGAGCGCCACCGTTTGCCACGATGGCCTTCTCTTCATCTCCGCTTGCCACCTCGCACCCCTAGCTGCACAGCCTCCTGCCACGTGTGCTTGGGAGAGTCCTAGAGCGACACGTTAGCAGGTGTGCTGGAGCGCGGGCACGAAGTGGGGGTTTCCCGCGGCAAGCTCCTTGCCGCGGTCGTCGTCTTGTCGTGTTTGGGAGCTTGTCGCTCACCGGGCCTTGCCGGGACGCAGGGCGCGTCGCGGCAAGCTTTCTTGGTATGCCTTGAGTGGCCTTCCCGGCACGCTCCTCTTGCCGGGGTCTTGTCTCTTCTCGGCAAGCTCCTCTTGCCGGGGCCTGGGTTTGAGTACTTTGTTCTTGAATGGTCTTTAAGGGAACCACGGAGGGTCTTGGCGGTCACCCGGCAAGCCTTGCCGCGGGATGCTGCGACTGCCTGTGCACAAGTTCGGGGTACTAGGGTACCCCTACTCTAGTACACCGACAGGAGCCCCCAGGCCTGGGCCATACACGGTGCCGAGCGCTGTTGGGCCAGGCCCAAAACAGTGCACGGGCACGCGTGGCCTAGGTCACGCCGCATATCTCTCCGCTCCCACCGCGCACGCCCATAACGGCACGCGTCAAACGCGGCGTCGTGGGTGACGCGGGTGGCGTGCACGGGGCTAAGCCCCTCGAGCATGCGTCAGGCCACGATGATGGGGACGGTTCACGCCCTCCTCCCTAAACGGAGGTAGGCGTGGGGGCGTGGTGCATTTACTGGACGGGGCCGGTGCGCGGTTTTCGGGACGCCCACTCCCCGTGATCATGGGGCGGAGCGAGGCCGCCTCACCCGTCGCCTTGGTTCTGCATCTTCGCCACACGGCTCCCATGCGCTTGGGATCGCGGACGGTGGGAGTGGGAAACTGGGCCGTCGCGAGCAGAGGCAGCGGGTTGGCCTCGACTCCCTGCTCTTCCCGTGCCTTGATTCGCTAAGTGGGGCGGCCGAGCCCCCACCTCGCTCCTTTATAAAGAGCGGGTGGGGAGCGCAGAAACCCGCACTCTCTCATCTCCTCCTTTCTTCAGCTTCTGCTCCCCCTTCTCTCATTCGCCATGGAGAAAGGGAAACCAGGCCCTTCATCGGTGGCGGCGAGGGTCGTCGCCAGACAGTGCATCTCTCCATCTTCCGCACCCGTGGTGGCAGAGCCAGCCATGAGGGGAAGAGGGAGGGGGCGAGGTCACGGACGAGGTCGAGGCGCTCGGGGAAGAGGCGGACGGGGAGGCGCGTCAGCTTCACCTCCGCCGGCGGCTCCTCCCCTCACGGCGGTCCATATAGGGGACGACCCTTGCGAGTCCTTCGTCAGGCTGTGCCGGGCGCCTCATCATCGCCTCCGGCTTCCAGCTCCGTTTGCGCGTGCGATGGAGTTGGACCCGCCCGAGACACTGAGACTGCACATGAGGGGCTGTGGAATCAGCGGCACGCGAGTCCGCGTTGTATTCCCAGCCCCTAATGTGATGTATCTTGATCGAGGGTGGAAGACGTTCGCCCGCATCCACAGTCTGATGGAGGGGTTTACCCTCCATTTTAAGTTGATGGAGGGCGATCTCCTCTCCGTCAAGGTCTTCGGGTGCTTTGGCACTCGGGCGAAGTGCTGCGTGGACAGCTCCTCCGACAGCGAAGGCTCCTCCTCGAGCGAGAGTGACGAGGAGGAGAGCGACAGCGACGACGAGGGTAGCGGGCGGCGGGGTGGCGGGTCTGACTAGGCGTCGGGCGCCGCTTCGCGCGGCACCGGCGACCCCATCATCCGTGTCGCCGGCTGCTTGAACCCCCCGGGGTCGTCTCCTTGGGCGGCTAGCGTAGGGAGGCTGCGAAAGGGGAAGAGGGCTGGCGACAAGGCCGTCAGGTCGGAGTACGAGGGCGTGGTGCCCTCGACAGCGTGCTGACGTCCTGCCGCCCCGTCTTCGAGCCCCGCTTCCAGCGCCGCCATCGCCGTCCAGCCTTCGAACGGCCCCCGGGATGTTCTCTTGGCGTCTTCTGGCACCCGTAGCTCGCCTAGGCGCTCCTTTTGCCCTTTTCGCCTCCTTGACCTGCCTCCTGAAGAGAGGGACAGGAAAGGGATTACGGGCATCTTATCTTTTTAATTTGTAAGCCCTCGGGCCTTAGCTGTATCTAGAACTTGTAACCCTCTCTTTCATGTTTTTCATCCTCTATGGACTGTACCTGAGTGGGATGTTTTTTAATGAAAAGGGGATGCATGCCGGGTTATTTGTCTCGTGAGTTGAACCCACGCCAAGGAGCAAATCCTTGATGTCCTTCGGACAGACATTTCATCTCCCGGCAACAAGCCCTGCCGCCTTCCCACGTCGCTCGACCTTTCTCACGTCTTTGACAGAGGCGGGAACGAGGTGGGTGCGGTCTCCTCGTTTCATCCCTTTGCTGCCGCGACTACGACCAAACTTGGCCCCGGGAACGAGCCCCAGGGCCTAGAGTTGAGGGAGCACGGCAGTTTCCGGGAAGAAACGCGGTTTCGCATTCCCAAGTCCATAAGAGGATGCATGATGAGGGATGAAAGACTTATCTGATATTGCAGCCCCCGGCAACTCTGGTTTGCCGTGGACGATTCTTGGCACTCGCAGCCCCCAGCGATTCTGGCTTGCCGGGCCCCAGGTGCCGTCCGTTTTCTTCTTCTCTTGTCGTTGCCAGTCATGTCATAAGAACACTTTATTAGAGGCGCGACAAGTTGTTTTTGTAATATAACTCTATCTTATGCAAAAAATTGCTGTGTTACTTCCTTTACTCGACTCTTGGCTTTGTATGGTTCTGCCCTACGCTTTCTAGGGAAACTTGCCGGCGCAGGTACCCTTGCCACGAGCGCCGAGTGCGGAACTTCAGCAGCCTGCTGGCGGGGTCGCTACCGACAAGCAACCTTGTCGCAACTAGTTGCAGCTCACTTAAGTTGTTGAGCGGATTCGAAACAAAGTAAGGGCGCTAGCGGCTCGCTTAAGTTGCTAAGCGGACTCGAAGCAAAGTAAGGGCGCTAGCAGCTCACTTAAGTTGTTGAGCCGACTCGAAACAAAGTAAAGGCGCAACTAGCTACGAGTTGGTTCCTCCGCGCACAGGTTTTCCATACAAAGCACGGTCGTTCAAGGAAAATAACTCAAAAACTTAAAAAACCGATTGCTCAAGTTTTAGCAACTTAGCTTTTTTGTCGTCTGCTTCCCGGCAAGGAGAAACTTTCTTGAACGGCCTGGTCCACACCATTATCTTCTCCTTCCCCCCCGGTAAACCTTGTGGGCGAGGGAACCTTCCTTCTTTTGAGAAAGAAATAGAGAAATAAAGTAATGATATGGAGCCTTGGGATCGTTATTGCTTACCGAGATTTGGTGTTGCACAAAGTGTCAGATAACATATGCAAAAAAGGATTATAGCATAAAAAACTGACAAGATGTGCGGGGCACATGAACTTTACTGGTGCACGGGGTCTGCGCCCTGCTTTGTACAAAGGATTACATGCAACAGCGGCAAGACTTGTACAAAAGGTGGTTGCCGAAAAAGCCTCCGGCAACCGCGCCTTACGGGTAAAACTTATGAAGATGTTCAATGTTCCAGGAGTTGCTCACCGGAGTGCCATCTTCGGTCTCAAGGCGGACAGCGCCGGGCCTAGTGACTCGTTTCACCCGATAAGGGCCTTCCCACTTCGGCGTCAACTTGTTGGAATTCTTGGCGGACTGAACGCGCCGAAGAACAAGGTCGCCTTCCTCGAAGCTCCTGGCTTTAACTTTGCGGCTATGGTAGCGACGCAAAGCTTGCTAGTAGCGAGCGGCTTGCACATCAGCCTGGAGACGGTCTTCCTCAAGGAGCAGCGCGTCATCTTGTCGCAGCTGCTCTTGTTCGAGCTCATCATAAGCGAGCACTCGAGGTGACCCGTAAACGAGTTCCGTGGGGAGAACTGCCTCTGCTCCATAGACTAGAGCAAAGGGTGTCTGGCCAGTGGCTTGATTTGGCGTCGTCCTGATCGACCAAAGAACCACCGGCAGCTCCTCGATCCAGTTTCTTCCGCACTTGTGCAGCCTATCGAAAGTTCTGGTCTTGAGGCCTCGCAACACTTCAGCATTTGCCCTCTCCGCTTGACCGTAGCTTCTTGGGTGAGCAACAGAAGCGAAGCAGACCTTGGCGCCAAGATCTTGGACATACTGCATGAAGGTGCGGCTCGTAAATTGCATGCCGTTGTCGGTGATGATCCTGTTAGGAACCCCGAAACGGCAAACAATCGACCTGAAGAACTTGACTGCTGACTGTGTTGTCACCTTCCTCACTGGTTGCACTTCCGGTCACTTTGTGAACTTGTCGATTGCAACGTACAAGAACTCAAAACCCCTGAAAGCTCGGGGGAAGGGGCCGAGGATGTCGAGCCCCCAGACCGAAAATGGCCAGGATAAAGGGATCGTCTGGAGAGCTTGAGCTGGCTGGTATATCTGCTTGGAATGGAACTGGCACGCTTCACACTTGGTTACTTGTGCAGTTGCATCCTGGAGGGCTGTCGGCCAGAAGAAGCCTTGTCGGAATGCTTTGCCGACAAGTGCTCTTGCACCAATGTGGTGACCACATATGCCTCCATGTATCTCTGCCAACAGCTGTTGTCCATCTTCCCGGCGAATGCACTTCAATTTCACACCGTTGAGTCTTATTCTGTATAGTGTGTTGTCGACAAACTTGTACATACTTGACTGCCGGGCTACTCTTTCCACTTCTTCTTGCTCTTCGGGAAGCTCTCCTGTCTGAAGGAAATGGACAATCTGCTGCGCCCATGCTGGAGCTTGTGGCTCGACAACAAGGACTAAAGGTGTATCTGTTGTTGCGGGAACATCCGCTTCTACGGCAAGAACCTGCGGTTCGGCCGGAGCGTGATATTCCCCGGCAAGCTTGCTTCAACGGAACAAACCAAGAGGTTCACCGGAGCAGACTGCTCCTCAGCACTCTTGGCGTCGATCTTGGGGACCTTCTTGGCGGCGGCTTCGGGAAGCTCTGCCGGAAAGTAGTCACCAGAAACCAACTTCCTCTTCTTATTCTGTCCAGTTGATGGTGTCACGGATGGTTGAGTCAACTTGAGCACAAAGATCCCTGGTTCCACAGGCAACTTTAGTGCAGCACACTTTGACAGGCCATCAGCAATGTTGTTCTGAGCTCGTGGAACATGTTCCATTTGCAGGCCGTCAAAGTGTTCTTCTAGCTTTCTCACTTCATCAACATAAGCTTCCATCAATGGACTCTGGTAGTTCTTGTTCACTTGGCGGACGACAAGCTGCGAGTCACCCCTTACAATGAGTTTCTTGATCCCAAGGTCGGCTGCGATTCTGAGGCCGGCAAGCAAACCCTCATACTCTGCAGTATTGTTCGTTGCTTGCTCCTTGGGAAAGTGCATCTGGACTACGTACTTGAGGTGCTCTCCGGTGGGTGCGATAAGCAGCACGCCAGCACCGGCTCCTTGCAGCGAGAAGGCACCATCAAAGTACATCAGCCACTCTTTGCCTGTCTCCTTGACGGGGATGCTCGTTTCTGAAATTTCTTCATCTGGGGTTGGCGTCCACTCTGCTATGAACTCTGCCAATGCCCTGCTTTGGATCGTTGCAGTGCTCTCAAACTTGAGGCCAAAGCTTGACAGTTCCAATGCCCACTCGACAATCCTGCCTGTTGCTTCTGGATTCTGCAGTATCCTCTTCAGCGGAAAGCGAGTGACAACTGTGATCTCGTGTGCCTGGAAGTAATGGCGCAGCTTTCTCGAGGCCATGAGGAGGCCGAAAAGCAATTTTTGCACACCAGAGTACCTCGACCTAGCACCCTGGAGAAGGGAGCTGACAAAGTAAACTGGGCGCTGCACCATCTTCTTCTGCACCTCCTTGCACGTCTGCGCAGATTCAACTTTGTCGGGGCCAGAGCTTGTCGGAGAAGCCCCCTGCTTGTCGCTGGATTCACTTGTCGCGGTCGCTGGCTCATCATCCGCCTCCCTCTCCGCTACTAACGCAGCACTAACCACTTGATTGGTTGCTGCTAGGTACAGCAGCAACTTCTCTTGTGGCTTAGGTGCGACAAGTATTGGAGTGGAGGACAGGTACCTCTTCAAGTCCTGCAGCGCGGCCTCTGCTTCCGGAGTCCATTTCATTGGACCTGGCTTTTTCAATATTTTGAAAAATGGCAGGGCGCGCTCAGCAGACTTAGAGATAAACCTGCTGAGAGCAGCCATGCAACCGGCAAGCCTTCGCACATCCTTGACGCGCTTCGGTGCTTCAATCTGCTCGATGGCCTTGATCTTGTCGGGGTTGGCTTCAATTGCCCGCTGAGACACAAAGAACCCGAGAAGCTTGCCGGAAGGGACTCCAAACACGCACTTCTCGGGGTTGAGCTTGAGGTTGATCTTGCGCAGATTTGCAAAAGTTTCTTCTAAATCTTGGATCAGGGTAGCCTTGTCCTTGCTCTTGACCACTATATCATCCATGTAGGCTTCCACATTTCTGTGTATCTGTGTCTCAAAAGCGACATGGACTACCCTTGCAAATGTTGAACCAGCATTCTTCAACCCAAAGGGCATCCGTATAAAACAGTATGTGCCGCAAGGGGTGATAAATGCGGTTTTTTCCTCATCTTCTTCTGCCATGAAGATTTGATGGTATCCTGAGTATGCATCAGGAAATGAAAGCAAGTCACATCGAGCTGTGGAGTCAACAATCTGGTCAATGCACGGCAAGGGAAATGGATCTTTGGGACAAGCTTTATTGACATCAGTGAAGTCTATACAAAGCCTCCATTTCCCGTTCGCCTTGCGCACGACTACAGGATTGGCCAACCACGTGGGATGGAGCACTCCTCTGACAAGGCCTGCTGCTTCCAATTTCCTGATCTCTTCTGCAATGAACTCTTGGCGCTCCACCGCTTGCTTCCTGACTCTCTGCTTGATGGGCCGCACATGAGGACAGACGGCAAGGTGGTGCTCGATTACTTTCCTGGGAACACCGGGGATATCAGACGGTTGCCATGCAAACACGTCGACATTCGCCCGCAGGAAAGCAACGAGCACGCTTTCCTATTTGGGGTCAAGCGTGGCACTGATGGTGAAGGTACCACCAGTGCCGTCCTTCTTGGCGGGCACCTTCTTGGTCTCGGGTGGAGCTGCCATCGTCTTCTTGCACTTGCCGGTGGAGCTCGATGGTGCGTCCTCGACGGTAGCGCAGCACTCCGAAGAGGTGCACTTGCCGGAGTGGGCATCAGAGCTCTTGCCGGACTTTGTCTTCTTCTTCCCCCCGGGAGCTTCAGCGGCAAGTATGTTGTGATCAGCTGCGGCTGCTGCTTCTCGGTAGATTTTGTCGGCGCAGATAAGGGCATCCTTCTTGTCGCCGGGGACAGAGATGACACTTATCGGACCTGGCATCTTGAGCATGTTGTATGCATAGTGAGAGGCTGCCATAAACTTGGCGAGCGCTGGACGGCCAAGGATCCCATTATAAGGTAATGGAAAATCGGCAACGTCAAATGTGACCCTCTCAGTTCTGAAGTTCATCTCGCTGCCAAATGTGACCGGCAGCGTGATCTTTCCCTTCGGCTTGCTTCTTCCCGGGCTGATTCCTTGGAATGTGCCGGTCTCCTCGAGCTCGCTGTCAGGGATCTGGAGTTTCTGAAGGACCACGGAGGAGATCAGATTCAAGCCGGTCCCGCCGTCAACTAGCATCTTCGTGACCTTGAGGTTGCGGATAGTTGGTGAAACCAACATCGGCAAGCACCCGACCGCAGTTACGCGATCAGGATGATCCTCAATGTCGAAGATGATAGGCGTGCTGGACCATTTCAGAGGCTTGCGTGACTCTAAGGATGGCTCTGCTGCATTCACTTCCCGCATCCACTGCTTGAGTTGGCGGTGCGAAGTATGCAAAGAAGCACCACCGTCAACGCACAGGACCTCTGTGGCTTTCTGAAATTCCTGCTCGTCGGCCTCGTCATCATCCATGTCTTCGTCATCGTCGTCCTCTTCATCCTTGTCGCGGCCGCGGGGAGGTCTTTCTCCTTGCCGCTGCTTGGCCTTGCCGCGGCGTCCTCCTCGGCCGGGACGTTTCTTGCCGGATCCACCAGTTCCTTCCTGGGCCTTCTCCTTGTCGCGCCGCTCGTACTCAGCTTTCTGTTGCTCAACAAGCTGTTCGACTTTCTTGCAATTCTGGAGATCGTGGCCCTTGGTGCGGTGAATCTTACAATACTACTTGCCGGAGCTGACCTGCTTGTCGGCGGCCGCCACAGGCTGGGCCTCCTTGTCGGAGCCACCAGCTTTAGCTTCCTTGGTGCCACCTCCGTTGCCGGTCTGCTCGACAGCTAGCACTTCCTTGCCCTTTTTCCTTCTGTTGTTCCGCCGCCGGCCTTTCCTTGTCGGGGCTGCATCCTCACTGTCAGATCCTCCTGCTCCTGTATCCTCTCCGGGGAGCCTCCTCCCCTCTTCAGCGCGTGCACACTTGTCGGCCAGGGCGTAAAGCTCGCTGACGTCTCTGATCTTACACATCGCCATCTCCTCCCTCATCCTTCGGTTTCGCACGTTCTGATGGAACGCGCTGATGATCGCGGCGGGGTGGACGTCTGGGATGTTGTGCTGTACACGGCTGAATCTCTGAATGTACTTGCGCAGTGGCTCTCCTTCCTTCTGGGCGAGCAGATGAAGATCGCTTTCTTGGCCATGTGGCTTGTGGCCGCCTGTAAAGGCGCCGACAAACTGATGGCACAGATCAGCCCAGGAGGATATGGAGTTGTCCGGCAAGTGCATGAGCCAGGATCTGACATTGGGCTTGAGTACCAGCGGGAAGTAGTTGGCAAGGATCTTGTCGTCCCGTCCCCCGGCAGCCTGCACCGCGATGGTGTAGATGCTGAGAAACTCCGACGGATGCGTCTTGCCATCGTACTTCTCTGGTACATCTGGTTTGAAATTCTTTGTGCTGGGCCACTGGACTTGCCGCAGCTCACGGGTGAACGCAGGACAACCTACCGCGTACGGCAGATTGCCTGGTGCCCCTGGCGCATGCATGTCAACAGAGGGCCCAGCGCGCTTGTCGGATTGACGTCACGCTTCTCTTCGGCGCTCGATGCGGGTTCGAGCATCTTCTTGTTGTCGTTCATGAAGAACTTGGCGCTGGTCGCGACGAGCTCGTGGGTCCGACGACGCGGTGGAGCCGCTGTCGGGGTGGACCCGACGAGTCGGCGACTTTGGCCTTCGTAGTGGAGAGTGCATGGAAGTCGCACCTCCCCCGGTCTTGTTGCCATCGGCTCGCGTCCGGCTGTCCTGCCGTGGCAGCGAGGTGCTTGGTTGCCGCGCAGTGTCGCCGTTGGCGAAACCGATGAGGCTCTGGATAGTGGCCCTCCATTCGTCGGTCTTGTCCACCGTCGGAGGGTAATCCAGGAGTAGCTGGGCCCGCGCCAAGGCTTCCGCCGGCGTGGTGGGCGGAAGAGGTGAACGGTGCGAGGAGCGGGACATGCTCGGACTCCTAACCAAGTTAGAAGGAGCAGTGTCCCGTCCAGGCGACCGCACCTCACTGGGGCCAGCATGATGGCGCGCATGCTGGTCTTGAACGCCACGCGAACCACCAGCTTGATCTTGGGCTAGCAGACGTATGGTGCTACGAACGTTATGACGTTGCTGGTCCCGCCCTTCCTGAGATGGGCGCGGTGGGCGTATGGACCCCAAGGTCTGCGCGGCCTTGTCCTTGGACTTGGCAGCGCTGTGGGCACCCTCGTCGATGTCCATTCTTCTGCCGGCGTCCACTCCACCGTCCGCCTGCTCCGGAGGTGGTGGAAGCGACGCAGACGGGGCTGTTGCCCCCGAAGCCTTCTTCTTCGGCGGCATGTCGGTGAAGACGATGAAGATTCAGCTCGCGTGCACGCCGGATCGGGTTCGCACGATCTCGACGCCCCCTACCTGGCGCGCCAGAGATGTCAGGGAGGCTGATTCCACCAACACCTATGGGGACAGGGCCCCTTTTGGTTCGGTGGGGGGAGGAGGTCGCACAAAGAGCGGATCGAGGCAGTACACGCGAGCGGTTTTTACCTAGCTTCGGGCCGCACGGATGCGTAAAACCCTACTGCTGCTTGTTTGTGTGTATTGAATTCTTGCTCAGGAGCGATGGACGCTGCCAGACTGAGCGTGAGAGTGTTCCTGGTGCTTCCGGATGAGCCGAGCCGGCCGAACCTCCGAACCCCTTCTACGTTGCGCTTGGGCCTCCTTTTATACTTTCAAGGGGTCACCGACAGGTGGCAACATAGACAAGAAGGGTAAAAATGGAAAAGGATGCGGTAGGTGCAGCTACCGCTACTGTGGATACAGCGCACCCTACCTAACTCTGACGGTAGGGGACAAGGGCATTAAATGCCTATCTGAGTTGCCTAAACAGTGCAAAAAGTGACCGTTAGGAGCACCACCGTTTGCCACGATGGCCTTCTCTTCATCTCCGCTTGCCACCTCGCACCCCTAGCTGCACAGCCTCCTGCCACGTGTGCTCGGGAGAGTCCTAGAGCGACACGTTAGCAGGTGTGCTGGAGCGCGGGCACGAAGTGGGGGTTTCCCGCGGCAAGCTCCTTGCCGCGGTCGTCGTCTTGTCGTGTTTGGGAGCTTGTCGCTCACCGGGCCTTGCCGGGATGCAGGGCGCGTCGCGGCAAGCTTTCTTGGTATGCCTTGAGTGGCCTTCCCGGCACGCTCCTCTTGTCGGGGTCTTGTCTCTTCCCGGCAAGCTCCTCTTGCCGGGGCCTGGGTTTGAGTACTTTGTTCTTGAATGGTCTTTAAGGGAACCACGGAGGGTCTTGGCGGTCACCCGGCAAGCCTTGCCGCGGGATGCTGCGACTGCCCGTGCACGAGTTCGGGGTACTAGGGTACCCCTACTCTAGTACACCGACAGAAGATTTTAATATCAAATAAATATTTTATTCGGATTTTTATTTGAGGTTTTATTTCAATTAGAAAAATATGCATTTTCAAAATTGGATTTTTAGGCCAGAAAAATGTTCACTTTGTTCTAAATATTTTATTTAGACGGTGAAAATTGTTTTTGGCATTTTTAGAATTTTTTATACTTTTTTAGGATTTTTTCTTCAGCAGAATTTTATTTAAAAAAACTCTTCGCGCGCCGAACTGGGCAGGCCTAGCTGGGAGCCAGGCCTCGGCCTAGCGCCGTGTTCGCACCGGACTCCGGCGAGGAGTCCGGATTGCCACTGCCGCCGCCCGCTTCGCCTCCAAGTCGGACCCCCCCCCCTCCCCCCCCCTGAGGCTTTATAAGTGGAGCCCCGGCCTCCCTCTCACCTCATCCCGCCGCCCGCCGCCTCCAGCAGCAGCACGCGCCCGCTGCA
>NC_041386.1:193375020-193391455 GCF_002162155.2 Triticum dicoccoides
TGCAGCCGCCGCCCAGCACCTCGCCCCCGCGCCGCGCCCTGCCGCCCCGCGGCCTAGCCGGAGCCGCTGCCGCCGTTGACCGGTATAGAAACCGCCCAGTTCGCCGGTTGTTTCGGTTTTTTTGGTTTAGATCTAGTTCGGTTTTTTTATATAGACCAGTTTTTCAAGTTTTTCTTCGGTTAGATCTATTTCGTGAACATTCGTTCATTTAGTTCTTGTAACAAACGAATTTGTTTGTTTGTCTCTGTTAGCAGACGTTCATCCGATAGGTTTTTTCTGTTTTATTTTTCGCCAAGTACCTATCTGCAATTATTTTTATCACAGATTAGCCCCTGATCTTCAAGCCTTCACAATGTTTTAACCGTTTGTCCAAATCCAGTGAAACCAACGCCTAAAGGATCATCTCGAACCCCTCTTTCCAGTTAACCAACTTGGACATGATTTTGACACTTTAAAATTTGGTTGCAAGAAGATATGAATTTTAACTTCTTTTGATCGTAGTTTGAGTTTTGTAGCTCCGATTTGAGTGTTTCTTTTTGCATATCGAGGCTCTTCAGTTGAACTTCCAATTTGGACTTTCTCATCTGAGTTTTACCCTTGCATCTATTGACTGAGTGCTTATTTATGCTATTGTTTATCTGTGATAGAGTTTCCGGAGTGCGAAGCGTGCTACTACGAGTCACTAGGGTTTTCATATCGTCAGCAAGGCAAGTAACACTTTGATCATACTTCTTCATTACCCAGTTTTTATGCATTAGTTTCAATCCTCAAACACTTCATGGTTATGATTTGATAACTTGTGGGTATTGGGAAGTAGTAGTTGAGGTAGTACCTATTACCCTTTTTGTTTAAACCCTGGGAGTTACTTCTACGTTATGCTTATACTACTATGCTATGCTAGTAGACGTGGTTTGGTCTGAGTGATACATGACAGTTATGAGTATTATTATGAACTAAGGGTTTATTTAAGGTGGCTACTTTAACACACATCTGGGTGGATTGTTTGTGGGCACCCGGGGCAATCTAGTGCTGTCCAACGAGATCCCGAGGAATCCGTGTGATCATCCTATGGTTCGCCACCCAAGCTCAAAGGGATCATAAGATCATTCATGCTGGAAACTTCTGTGTGCAGCCACAAGCCACTATGGGCTCTGGCATAGTTGAGTAAGTTGTAGGAATCCTTTCCATGATGGGCTAGAAAATGTAGGGGATTGTAGGTGTACCGGCCTATCTATCGGTTAAGGGGACCTCTTCTGAAAGACTGTGTCTCGGTCATCCGTTTTTCAAACAGCATGTAGTGCGAGAAATACAACGGAGGAGATCGAGTCTTGTGGGGAAAAGTGCGCAAACCTCTATAGAGTGTACAAACTAATCATGATTAGTCGTGTCCCCGATTATGGACATCTTGAGTATCCTGTGCTTGAATTATTATGTTGATCTCATCACTTTATTTAATTAACTTGTGGGGTTAATGATTACCTTAATTGGGATTGAGATGGGGTTTACCATTCTCAATGTATATCAACTACCATGATAATTAAATAAAATATATTTCTTTGTTGTAAGGAAAAATTGGCTTTTCGCAAAAACATAATAACCGTAGAGCCTCCACCAGCCAAAAATGCATATAGTTGTAGCTATTACATGTTCATTACTCTACAGTGTTATTTTACCAGCATATTCCATGTGCTGACCCATTTTCGGGCTGCAACGTATTATGTTGCAGACTTTTCAGACGATGAGTAAAGTGCGCTAGGTCATTGTTTTGCACTCAGCTATGTCGTTGGAGTTGATGGACTCGCTTAATCTTCCAAGCCTTCTACTGTTATCTTATTAGTTGGCCTTCAGCCATATTATTGTAATAAGTACTCTCTTATGAGATATTTGATGTAATAAGTGTGTGATTGCAACTTTGTTGTAAATCCTTCAAGTACTGCGTGTGCCAGCATTACCGATCCAGGGATGACACTTATGCACAGAGATTCGGCCATTTGAGATTGGATCACTACAAGATGGTATCAGAGCACACGATGATTGTAGGACGCGGCCACTAAGATAAATCATAGGTCACTCTTCCCTACTCATTTCTGACTCCTCTCCATTTTCCACTCTATAGATGGCGGACACAAGGAACAAGTTTGCTCAACCAGATGAAGACACACCTTTTGGATGACACTTGAAGGAAGTCACTAGGTACCTGAACATTTGAATACCAAGCTTCACCGGGACCTACACCGCCACTTTACCAGAAGAGGAGTGTTGGATGATTCGAGTTCATGTTCCAGGAAGGACATTCACGCCAGTTACTAAGCCCATAGAGTTTTCCTTTGACGCACCAACCTAGAGTCTAGGAAAGAGCATGGCAGCCCACATCGTCATGGGACGCATCGGCGAAGTTTATCACAAGGTTATTAAGGACACAATCTACCAGATATGTGGGCACCAAGATGAGCAATGGGAGATGATCAGCACCAGGAGGGACAGATCCATTGCAGCATTCATCCAGGAGTTAAACCAGCACATTCGTCGCCAAGAGAACCAAATGTGTGCAAGCATGATAGATCTGAAGAAGTTGATGACTAGGAACATGGAGCTTGAAGATGAACTCAAGTCTACACATGACGGATACGAGGGATAAATCACAATACTAGTAGAAAAGAATGACGACCTGGCAAGGAAGCTAGGAGTATTTGTTGGGGAACGTAGTAATTTCAAAAAACATCCTACACACACGCAGGATCATGGTGATGCATAGCAATGAGAGGCGAGAGTGTCGTCCACATACCCTCGTAGACCGTTAAGAAGAAGCATTATGACAACGCGGTTGATGTAGTCGTACGTCTTCACGATCGGCTGATCCTCAGTACCGAACGTACGACACCTCCGCATTCAGCACACATTCAGCTCGGTGACATCCCGCGAACTCACAATCCAGTAGAGCTCGGGGAAGATTTTCGTTAGCACGACGGCGTGGTGACGATGTTAATGAAGCTACCGCAGCAGGGCTTCACCTAAACACCACTACAGTATGACCGAGGTGGATTATGGTGGAGGAGGGAACCGCACACGGCTGGGAGAGATCTTTCTGATCAAATTGTGTGTCCTGGGGTGCCCCCTTGCCCCCGTATATAAAGGAGCAAGGGAGGAGGAGGCCGGCCCTAGGAGGGGCGCGCCAAGGGGGTAGGATTCCTACTCCTACTAGGAGTAGGTTTTGTAGCGACCTGACTCGGTAAGAGTCGAAGTCTCTGTGCTTACCGTGCTAGTCCCTAGATCGACTTGCTAGCACACTCAGTACTCGATGAAATAACATAAATAACACACTTCTCTTTATTACATCGATAGTCCAGGAGCAATACATTTATTACAAAATAGGGCATAGAGCCAATAAGCAAAATACTACAGAAGCAAGGTAGTAAATGAGTCCAACTCCATGAGCAAGGTTGAGTGTAGAACATCGACCTATCGCACCTTAATCCTCGTTGGATATATCTGCAACGTGATAAGTTGCAGCCATATGGGTCAGTACATTTAATGTACTGGCAAGTCACATCATAAGTGTAATGAACCTACTTGTACATGCAATTTGGCTGGTGGAAAGCTCTAAGTTTAGTTTTTGCATAAAGCTAGTTTTTCCCTATTAGGAAAGATGTTGTTCTACTACTACACATTTGCATAGGATGAGTTGGCAAACCCAACTCCATCCGTTCCCAAGTACCATTTAAAACCCAACTGTTTAATTAAAGGTGAGGAGATCTCCCGGCATTTCCACTACTAGATGCTCAAGTTATCCGTAACCGGGGACACGGCTAATCGATTAGGTTGACACTCTGCAGAAGTTGCGCACTTTTCCCCACAAGACTCGATCACCTCCATGATCGGAAGATCGATACATAGCCTTTCGAAAATGTTCCCCCTTAACCCACGGATAGGCCGGTACACCTACATCACTCTACATCTGCTAGCCCATCCCGAAAGGGGTCACACTAACTACTCAACTAAGCCAGAGCCCATATTGGCTTGTGGCTGCAGACGTAAGCTTCTAGACATGGGAATACGATTGATCTCTTTAAGCCTGAGCGGACGGTCCACTAGTGGTACACCACCATGGATTTCCCATGCGTGCCCCACTGTACTTCGCCACCATTCCCACAGGTTCTGCCCAGGTAGTTCATTAATTAACTTAGGTCCTATTTACTACATTTTCACTCAAACTTTACAATGATCACTCCCCAATCCATGTCTACTTAGCATAGCAACATAATGTAAAACGATGGCGACAATGTTATACGGTTCAGACCTACCTCAATGAACTACTGGGTGAAAAGCATAGTCATGCGGCATCAATTTCCTACCATGCAGTCCTACTGCAAAGAACTAAGTGCATAATAAAAACATAGGTATTGAAACATGATCAAGATGTAACTTGCCTTGGTACTACTGGTTGAATTCTAAAGACTGGTAATATTCTGCTTCGCACTCCGGGCAATCTATTGCAAAGAAGGTAAACAACCATAAGCAAACATTCCAGAGAACCAAAAGAACATGCATAGCAAAAAGTCTCGGAAAAACCAAATGAACATATAAAACACTAAGCTACTACAGAAATATTCTAAGTGCAAAACAACATAGGCCTATGGTTTAAAGAGTGATGTGAAATATAGTGCATACTATGCATACTAGTAAAAATATTAAAGGGAAGATTCTAGTGTGTGAAAATTATTGTGACAAAGGTCCAGGTGATAGGGTTTTATTATGGTGACAGCATGCAAAAGGAATCAACTTAATCGGAGTTACGGTTTGGGAGATATGGCCATTTGAAGTTCGAATTCGAATCTGAAATAAATTCAAATTTGAATCTAACAAAAGTTTGCAAAAAGTATACCACTGGATAGATCTAAACAATACGAAGAATTTTCCGCTGGTTTCATCGAGTTTGGATCTACGATTTAAAAGTTATGGCTAATCTAAATTCAGGGACTAATCTGCTATTTACAAGGACTAAATAGTGAAGAAAAGTTATCACAAACAGGTCCCTGACGCATGGCAGATTCCTACTGGCCGAAAGGTGTTCGCTACAGAGGCTATACGGCGAACGGCCGCTAAATAAGAAAAACAGCGGCGGCGGCTAACTAAAGAAAAACTGGCACTCGGTTTAAATAAAACCGCACGGTCTAAAGGAAACCGACCGGTAGTTTTTAAAATAAAAACCACGGTTAACCGCGTACCGGTTCAACTAAAACACCATCCTAATCTAATTTGGGCCGTCGATGATCGATCTAACGGGAGGGAGTCAGGCGGCGGCTTACAGCGGGTGGTGATGGCCGGCGACGAGCAGAGGACGGCGGCGCGACGTCGGGTGATGGCGGGGCATCGGCTACGGCGGTCCTCGGCGTCGGGGAAGAAGAAGGGGAGGTGCGGCGCGGCTTGGGCGTCTGGATGGTGGCGTCGGGGCTCCTCAGGGACGTCGGGGTCGGCGAGGCGAAGGCGGCGGCGCTCCGTGGGCTCCGGCAAGGTCGGCCGTCGTTGGGGCGTCGTCTCCGGTGGGACCTAGGCGAGGAAAAGATGTCAACAAGGTGCGCTTTGTCACGGGAAACCATTTGACGAGGAAGGTGGAGGCCACGGTGGCTTACTTGCGACAGAAGGGACAATGGAGCGGCGCGGCTCCGGCGAGATGCGAACGGCGATAGCGACGGCTATGGGCGGCGTGGGGAGAAGCGGGACGGCGAGGACGGAAGAGGGGAGGCCGGGGCATTTATAGGCGAGGGGGAGCATGCGGGTGCCACGGATAAGCTCTATCCGAGCGCAAGGCGGCCGGCGGTTGCGGGCGGCGAGGCACGGGTGTTTATCCCATGCGGTGCGGGATGTTGGGGACGGCCTGACGGGTGGGGCCCGCCTGGCATCGGCAGCGAGAGCAGGCGAGCGAGGGCGGGCGCGGAGCGGTCGACCGGTGCAGGGGAGTTTCGGGCACGCGGGCGGCCTTGGGCCGAAATGGCCAGCTGGGCCGGTCGGGCGCTCCTGGGCCGAACCCAGTTTTGGTCCAGGCTGCGTGCGTGTGTGTGTTTTTTTTAACTGAACACTAAATTGGCCGTAAATAATTCAAATGAATTAATAAAAACACCACAATAATTTCTAAAATAACTATACAATATTCAGAGCCTAATGAACATTAACTTAAGCACAGAATATTTCGAAAATATTTTTCCTAATGCAATTAATGCACTTTTGCAAATAAAATAAAAACCAATCAACTCCAAAACTTCAAATAATATTCAACATAAAATTTCCCACTCTTTTGTATTTTGAGGAAGTCATCTTATCCCCTCTCATTTGTTTTTCTCGAGTGGAAAAATATTATTTGAATATTTCAAAAACTCCAAAATGCAAAGAAATATGGTATGCATTGAATGATTCTATTAACATCCAAATTTAATAAAAATTGGGATGTTACAAACCTACCCCCCCCCTTAAGATGAATCTCGTCCTCGAGATTCAGGTTGGCCAGCAAAAAGGTGCGGATGGTACTGTCTAAGATCTTCCTCTCGTTCCCAAGTGGCTTCCTCCTCGGTGTGGTGACTCCACTGAACCTTGCAGAATTTGATGATCTTGGTGCGAGTGATCCTCTCTGCAGTCTGAAGAACCCTAATAGGCTTCTCCTCATAAGTCAGATCATTCTCCAACTGAATTGCCTCCAGTGGCACTGTATCTCTCAAAGGAATGTCCGCCATCTCTGCATGACACTTCTTTAGCTGGGAAACATGAAACACATCATGAACTCCTGACAAAGCCTCTGGTAATTCCAACTACTACGCAACCACTCCTCTATGTTCCAGAACTTTGTATGGTCCCACAAATCGTGGTGCTAACTTTCCTTTGACTCCAAATCTCTTAATACCTCAAAGTGGAGACACTCGAAGATATGCTCTATCTCCCACTTCATAGATCACTTCCTTTCGTTTAGCATCGGCATAACTTTTCTGGCTTGACTGAGCTATCTTAAGTCTGTCATGAATCAACTTGACCTTCTCCTCAGAATCCCTGATCAAATCAGGTCCAAACAATTTGCGATCTCCAACTCCATTCCACATCAAAGGTGTCCTGCATTTCCTCACATACAATGCCTCAAAAGGGGCCATCTGCAAACTGGCTTGGTAGCTGTTGTTGTACGAGAACTCTGCGTAGGGTAAGTTATCATCACAACTAGACCCATAGTCTAGCACACAAGCTCTCAACATGCCCTCTAGAATCTGATTGACTCTCTCTGTCTGCCCATCAGTCTGTGGATGGAAGGCTATACTGAACTCTAGCCTGGTACCCAAGGTTTCGTGTAACTGTTTCCAAAACTTTGAGGTAAACTATGTCCCTCTATCTGATACGATGCTCCTTGGAACTCCATTCAGACATACGATAATGGTCATATATATCTTTGTCATCTTAGCACTTGTATAGGTGGTCTTCACTGGAATGAAGTGAGCAACCTTGGTCAAACGATCAACTATCACCCAAATGGAATCATAACCTGAACAGGTCCTGGGTAACCCCGTGATAAAGTCCATACCAAGTTTATCCCATTTCCAATCAGGTATCGGAAACGGCTGAAGTAATCCTGCTGGTTTTTGATGTTCTGCCTTTACTCTTTGACATACATCACATATTGCCACATACTCGGCAATTTCTCTCTTCATACCGGCCCACCAAAAACTTTCCTTCAAGTCCAAATACATCTTGGTATCTCCTGGGTGTATCGAATATGGTGAGTCGTGAGCCTCCTGAAGAATCAACTTCCTGATCTCCGGGTCATTGGGTACACAAATCCGTTGCTCAAACCATAAGGTTCCATGTTCATCCTCACGGAATCCTTCTGCTTTCTCGTTGCTCATCATTTCTTTGATCTCAGCAATACCTTGGTCCAACTTCTGGGCTTCTCTGATTCTTCCCAACAAGGTGGATTGTACCTCGAGTGCGGCAACATCACCTCTTGGGACTATTTCCAACTGTAGGTCTCTAAGCTCGTCACATAACTCCTGAGGTAAACCTCCTGCTGTAAGGGTATTAACATAACTCTTACGGCTCAAAGCATCTGCCACAACATTGGCTTTTCCTGGATGATAATGCAGACTCATGTCATAATCCTTTATAAGTTCCAACCATCTCCTTTGCCTGAGATTCAACTCCTTCTGCGTCAAGATATACTTCAAACTCTTGTGATCCGTGTAAACATCACAATGATTCCCAATAAGATAGTGTCTCCATGTCTTGAGTGCATGCACTACAGCTGCCAACTCCAAATCATGCGTGGCATAGTTCAACTCATGAGTTCGAAGCTGCCGTGAAGCATAAGCTACAACCTTCCCCTCTTGCATAAGAACACCTCCAAGTCTCTGACGTGAAGCATCACAATACACCTGAAAGTCCTTGTGTATGTCAGGCAGGATTAACACTGGGGCTGTAACCAAATGCTTCTTCAACTCTTCAAAGCTGGCTTCACACTCTTCAGTCCAAACGAACTTGGTGTCCTTTTTCAACAACACTGTCATGGGCCTTGCAATCTTGGAGAAATTTTCAATAAATATCTGGTAATATCCTGCAAGTCCAAGGAAACTACAAATCTCGCCAACTGTGGTGGGTGCATTCCATTCTGTGACTGACTCTACCTTGGTAGGGTCCACTACAATCCCTTCACCTGACACTCATGTCCAAGAAATCCGACTTCCTTGAGACAAAACTCACACTTGTTGAACTTGGCATAAAGTTGATGCTCTTTGAGCTTCTCCAAAACTAGGCGCAGATGTTCAGCGTGTTCCTCCTCATTCTTGGAGTAAACCAATATGTCGTCAATGAATACCACAACAAACATATCCAAGAACTCCATGAATACTTTGTTCATCATGTTCATAAAATAGCCAGGGGCATTAGTCAAACCAAAGGACATGACTGTATACTCATAAAGCCCATACCTTGTGGTAAAAGCTGTCTTGGGTATATCTTTCTCACGGATCTTCAATTGGTGATAACCCGGTCGAAGAATGATCTTGGAGAAAACACTAGCTCCTTCTAGCTGGTCAAACAAGTCATTGATCATCGGTAGGGGATAATTGTTCTTAATGGTCACCTCATTCAAAGAGCGGTAATCCACACACACATTCTCAAGGTTCCATCCTTCTTCTCCACTAAGAGTACCGGGGCTCCCCAAGGTGATGAACTCGGGCGAATATACCCTTTCTCTAGCAACTCCTTAATATGTTTCTTGACTTCCTCCAAATCATTAGCAGACATTCAATACGGCCTCTTGGAGATAGGCCCTGTGCCTGGCAGCAACTCAATCAAAAACTCAATATCCCGATCTGGCGGCATACCCGGTAACTCATCCGGAAATACATCGGGATAATCCTTCACCACTGGTACTTCTTCCTGGACAACTCCCGTAAGAGAGTTCACCTGAGTCCTCTTAGGCTTAAGCCTAGATACATACTTGATCCTCTTCTTCTCTAGGGTGGTGAGAAAAATCGATCTACTAGCACAATCAATGTTTCCCTCATACTTGGACATCCAATCCATCCCTAGGATTACATCCAACCCTTGCGACTCTAGTACAATCATATCTGTGGGAAAAACATGTCCCCCTATGTTCAAAGGCAATTGGAAACATCCCTGACTAGCCATAGACTCGGCTCCTGGGGAACTCACTAGAATGGGTGACTTAAGAGCTATGGTAGGCAACTTATGTTTATCCACAAATCCCCTTGATATGAATGAATGCGATGCACCAGTGTCAAAAGGAATGAGTGCTGGAAATGAGTTAACCAAGAACTTACCAATCACTGTGTCAGACTGCTCATAAACCTCTTCCACATTGACATGATTCACATGTCCCTTAGTGAAAGGATTGGGCTTCTTGCCTCTAGAATTCCCATTGCCATTTCCATTTCCATTCTGCGCCTCAGGACACTCATTGGAGTAGTGACCTGTCTTCTTGCACTTGAAGCAGGTGATGTGACTCAGGTCCTTGTTCATCGATGTGGAAGAATTGGAACGCTACTGATTGCCATTTCCTCCATTGCCATTGCCCTGCTTGTGACCATGGTGGTTGTGTCCATTTCCTCCATGATGAATGTGGCCTCCATGGTTATTGTGATTCCCTCCAAACTTGCTAGTGCTTGATCCAGAACTTCCTGAGTACGGGCTGTAGTGGGGTTTCTGTTGAACTCCAGAGTTATACTTACCATGACCGTACTTCCTCTTACGATTCTCCATCTGCTGGTGCTTGCCTTCAAGAATGGTATCCTTATCAACCAGCTCCTGATAGTCCGCAAATGTTGCCATAGTCAACTGAACTCCAAACTCATCGTTCAGTCCCTTCAGAAACTTCTCCTGCTTGGCTGCATCAGTGGCCACATCCTCTGGGGCGTAACGGGCCAACTTACTGAACTCATCAACATACTGAGATACCGTGCATCCTCCATGGCACAAGCTACGGAACTCCTTCTTCTTCAGACTCATGGCTCTAGCTAAGACATGAGTAGTGCGGAACACCCGCTGGAACTGAGCCCAAGTCACATTCTCCATGGGGTATGTGGTGGTGTAGTTCTCCCACCAAGTAGCGGCCGGGCCATCCAGTTGATGGGCGGCAAACTTCACCTTCTTAGCATCATTGCATCCTGCCGTGGCCAGCTCCCTTCCTATCTTGCGGATCTAGTCATCTGCGACAATCGGCTCCGTGCTGCTGGAGAACACGGGTGGGTTCAGCCTCAGAAAACGGGTAAGGCTGTCAACCGGTGGTGGCGGCGGTGGGTTGTTGTTGTTGTTGTTGTTATTGTTATTGTTCTGGTTCTGGTTCTGGTTCTGAATGAGCATCTGCATAAGAGCATTCTGTTGTTGGATCAATTGCGTAAGCTCTAGCGGAAGTTTGAATCCGGGGTCACGTCTTGGAGGCATCTGATGGGTTTCAAAGTGGATGAGGAGTTAGAATAGAACAAGGCCTAGTGAGTAAAATCACACTACCCATATGCACATGATAGCAATAAACTTCAAATCACTCCAATTCAATTTCAAACAAAGAGGTTCACATGAATAATCAAACCTAAGGTAAGCCATGTCACAAGATTTGACAAGGTCATACAAATGAAATAAAACTAATCGGATAACGAAATAGAATTTCTAACCTCTGATGGTGGTACAAAAACTAACTCTCATCAGATGAGGACCAGTCAACCATGTCAACATCGGGTGTCCTTGCATCACTCTCCTGTCGTCATCTCCGAGCTCATCATTTTGGTCCCTCTCCTGGCTAACATAGGCACCATACGAGTGATCCTCCTAGATGTTTTCTCCCTCATCCAGCTTCTCCTCGGCCTCCTCGAGCTCAAGCTTCAGGTCGTCGATCTTCTCCTGCAGTGCGTCCAGCTCTCCCTCGTGCTCGATGCGAGCATCCTGGAGATCCTCCTCTAGCTCGGCCTTGCGGGTCATGAGGTTCTTGATGACAACCATGTTGTCGGACAGCTCCAGCTCCATCATGCGAATGTGCTCCTCCATGTCCTGGATATGGGATGCTATCGTCTCGTCCTCCAGGGTACGCACCACATCTCCATTTGCGTTGTGGCGTCCGTACATCACAAAGGAGGTCCTCTTGAGGTCTTCGCCATACACCTCCCAAATGCGTTCGAGAGCAATGTGAGCAGCAACACCCCTGCCCAAGCCCCATGTTGTGGTATCCACATGGAAATCAATGGGCTTGGTGCGGTTTCCAGGGATGCGTCCGAGGATATGAGCATCGATCCTCCAACATGTCTCCTCGGGCAGGGTGGCTGTGAAGGTTCCAGTGAATGTGGGAAGGCCAATCTTCAGGTGCTTCGTGATCTTCACCAGCTGCCGTCCAAAGGGCATGGTCTCATCGGGCTGCTCGAACTCAACAAGGGCAGACGACATCTACATTTTGGAAAAGAGAAGAAATTATTATTGAAGCAGAGAAGGTACGAGACCAAATGATATATGTGGAAAATGAAAAATATAGTTTTTATCATATGGCTTTTCTCCATTTCTAGGGGTCGCGTCCTACATTCAACGTGTGCTCTGATACCATCTTGTAGCGATCCGACTCGGTAAGAGTCGAAGTCTCTGTGCTTACCATGCTAGTCCCTGGATCGACTTGCTAGCACACACAGTACTCGATGAAATAACAGAAATAACACACATCTCTTTATTACATCGATAGTCCAGGAGCAATACATTTATTACAAAATAAGGCATAGAGCCAATAAGCAAAATACTGCGGAAGCAAGGTAGTAAATGAGTCCAACTCCACGAGCAAGGTTAAGTGTAGAACATCGACCTATCGCACCTTAATCCTCGTCGGATATATCTGCAACGTGATAAGTTGTAGCGATATGGGTCAGTACATTGAATGTACTAGCAAGTCACATCATAAGTGTAATGAACCTACTTGTACATGCAATTTGGCTGGTGGAAATCTCTAAGTTTAGTTTTTGCATAAAGCTAGTTTTTACCTATTAGGAAAGATGTTGTTCTACTACTACACATTTGCATAGGATGAGTTTGCAAACCCAACTCCATCTGTTCCCAAGTTTCATTTAAAACCCAACTGTTTAATTAAAGGTGAGGCGATCTCCCGGCATTTCCACTACTATATGCTCAAGTTGTCTGTAACCGAGGACATGACTAATTGATTAGGTTGACACTCTGTAGAGGTTGCGCAGTTTTTCCCACAAGACTCGACCACCTCCATGATTGGAAGATCGAGACATAGCCTTTCGAAAATGTTCCCCCTCAACCCACGGATAGGCCGGTACACCTACATCATTCTACATCTGCTAGCCCATCCCGGAAGGGGTCACACTAACTACTCAACTAAGCCAGAGCCCATATTGGCTTGTGGCTGCACACGTAAGCTTCTAGACATGGGAATACGATTGATCTCTTTGAGCCTGAGCGGACGGTCCACTAGTGGTGCACCACCATAGATTTCCCATGCGTGCCCCACTATACTTCGCCACCATTGCCACAGGTTCCGCCCAGGTAGTTCATTAATTAACTTATGTCCTATTTACTAAATTGTCACTCAAACTTTACAATGATCACTCCCCAATCCACGTCTACTGTAACACCCTCGATGCGACTATATCTCCCACGTGTCGAGGCACGACTTAGAGGAATAATCGCATTGAAGGCATATGTCGCAAGTTAGGCAATCTTCACAACAACCCATGTAATATAATTAACAAAAGGGGAGATAACATAGTTGGCTTACACTCGCCACGTCAATCAAGTACATAAATAACATTACATCATCCAAACACTCATGGCCCGACTACGGCGCCAAAATAAAAGATAACCCAACATGCGACACGGTCCCGATCACCCCAACTGGGCACCACTACTGATCATCAGGGAAAGACACATAATATCGTTGAGAGTCCTCGTCGCACTCCCACTTGAGCTCAAGCGCGTCACCTGGAGCGGAATCATCAGGCCCTGCATCTGGTCTAATAGTAATCTGTGAGCCACAAGGACTCAGCAATCTCGCACCCTCGCGATCAAGACTATTTAAGCTTAATAGGTATGGCAAGGTAAATATATGTGGAGCTGCAGCAAGCGACTAGCATATATGGTGGCTATCCTGTTCGCAAAGGAGAGCGAGAAGAGTAGGCAAAGCGCGAACGCATAACTAAAGGACAACCTGCGCAAAACATTACTCCAACACCGTGTCCACTTCCCGGACTCCGCCGAGAAGAGGCCATCACGGTAACTCACACGGTTGATTCATTTTAATTAAGTTAAGGTTCAAGTTATCTACAGTCGGACATTAACAAATTCCCATCAGCCCATAACCGTGGGCACGGCTTTCGAAAGTTCAAATCCCTGCAGGGGAGTCCCAACTTAGCCCATGACAAGCTCTCACGGTCAACGAAGGAATAGACCTCCTCCCGAGACGTTCCGATCAGACTCGGTATCTCGGTTCTTCAAGACACTTCGACAGGTTAAAACAAATCCAGCAACACCGCCCGAATGTGCCGACAAATCCTGATAGGAGCTGCACATATCTCGTTCTCAGGGCACACTCAAATGAGCGCTCCATACAACTAAAACCAAACCTCGAGTTTCCCTAAGGGGGCGCTGCACAGGACTCTAGTTTGGACCAACACTCAGAGGAGCACTGGCCCAGGGGGGCTAAAATAAGATGACCCTCGGGCTCCGGAAACCCAAGGGAAAAAGAGGCTAGGTGGCAAATGGTAAAACCAAGGTTGGGCATTGCTGGAAAAGCTTTAATCAAGGCGAACTATCAAGGGGTTCCCATTATAACCCAACCGCGTAAGGAACGCAAAATCCGGGAACATAACACCGATATGAAGGAAACTAAGGCGCCAAGAGTGGAACAAAACACTAGGTGAGAGGCCGAGCCTTCCACCCTTTACCAAGTATATAGATGCATTAAGATAACATGGCAATATAATGATATCCCAACAAGTAAATAAATGTTCCAACAAGGAACGGCCTCCAATCTTCACCTGCAACTTGCAACGTTATAAGAGGGGCTGAGCAAAGCGGTAACATAGGCAATCAACGGTTTGCTAGGACATGGTGGATTAGAGGTTTGACATGGCAATTTAGGAGGCTTGAAAGCAAGTGGTAGGCATCATAGCATTGGCATAACAAAAGAGCGAGCAATCTAGCATAGCAAAGATAGTAGTGATTTCGAGGGTATGATCATCTTGCCTGCAAAGTTGTCAGAGTTGACTGGATCCTCGGAAGCAAACTCAACAGGCTCCTCATTAGCGAACTCGTCTCCCAACTCTGCCCAAACAAGACAAACAAGCAAACAGAACACAATCAACCATGTGCAAAGCTCAAACAATATGATGCAAGGATGGTATGCTATGCGGGATGCGATGCGGGATGCATATGCAAGATTTGACAAGGAATGCATGAACCTGGCATCAACTTGGAAATACAAGTGTGCCACTGGAAATATGAGATGAAATCGCTTTAAAACGATATAAAGAACGCCGGAATCAGAGTTACGGTTCGGAAATGGCAAGCAATTCAAATATGACCATGTTCTGCGATTTACAGCAAGTAGCCGTCAAAATGCAACGAGATGAACATGCTACAGCACCCAAACATGGCATAAAAATACATGGCAGGGATGCATTCATGATTCTTAACAAAAGTCTAGCACTGAGCTATGGCCAATTCATCCATTAACAGGTTCAAATAAGCATGGCAAAAATGCATATGGTAAACAGATCTCAGACTTAGTGAAATTAACACTTGTCTAGAATTTCAGATCAGATAGCACTCTTCGGAGCAACAAAACTATATGCTACAGGACCTGAACATGGCAAAGTAAAGCATGGCATGGGGCTACTCAAAGAGCTTAACAAAAGTCCCTTAGTGACCTTGAGCCAAAAGGGATCAGAAAATACAATTGCAGGCATGTGAACATGGCAAAAACATAATCAGTTCTCAGACTTAGTGAAAACTGGAGCATGCTGAAATAGATATCAAGTAGGTATGTTTACGAGCTCGATGCACTCACTACGGAGCAAGTCATGACAAGCTAAGAATACATCCATCAAGAATACACAAAATGCAAGCTAGACATGGCAAGAACAATAGCATAGCATGCACGGATCAACTACAACATCCTCGGCAAAATCGCTAACAAGTAGACAATCTGCCCAGATTCACGAAGTAGCGAAAGTAGAGCTCGATTGACTCAAGCTAGGGTGCTCCATAATTGCAAACAAAGACATGGATGGATAGAGCACTACAAGATTAACAAAACATCCTTACTGATCATCCTCAAAAGAGGCACGGATCACTAGGAAACAACATGAACATATGGCCATATGAGATAAACAGCTCAAGGACTTAGTGGAAATGCAAAGTCCCTAAAATCGCATTACCAAGTGCCTCACTTTGCAAGATTGTGCTAGTCACCACACACATCACAAAAATACATGGGTTGCACCTCTGAAAAGATGGCAAAACCCTTAACAAAACATATGTAGAGCTCATGGGAATATCATGCACACAATAATCATGGCAAAAATGACAAATAGCTAAATGGAGCAGCAGATCTGGCAATTATCTCAAGTAGCACTCTTCTAACAGCATTTCGGGCAATGGAATGAAATTATGTGCTCTCTAAGACGAACATTTTGATATGCTATATGCGCGAAATGGAGCTACGGATACAAAGTTACAGCACGATGAACATGGCAATATGAACTAGGATTTCGGGAGAAAGTCAACTCGAAACGGATCTCAGATCTAGATCTGGGGCACGGACTACGAGGTTCGCCGGAGCGAAGCGGGGCGTTGGGCGGGAGTTCGCGGGAGTTCGCCGGGGCGGCGTTGGGCGGCGGGGAGGCGCGCGCCGACGCGGTGGAGACCGGGCGGCGGAGGCGCGGCGAAGCGG